>NC_134364.1:127945088-128245088 GCF_048569485.1 Anomaloglossus baeobatrachus
CAATAGGTGTGTATGGGGAGGGTTCACAAACGAAAAACTACTAACATTAAGGAATAACGTTTGGAACTCCATTCTATGTCTGAACTGGGTGCAAAAAACCAAATACTTTGGCGTAGTGTTGGGGCTCTATTGCATTGATCAATTCAGTAGCTAAATTTCTCTTTATTCATATATTCATGGCAGTAATGCAGATTCCATTTTTCACATATTCACTCTTGCATATAGCTATTGGATTTTTCAAGTCAGTATTCACACAGCAGTTTCTGCTATTCCATGTATTCCCCTTCCATAGTCACTGGTGTGCATACCTTATCTCCCCATAGTGATGTTTTTTAGGTTTTTTAGGTTTTTTGCACCCAGTTCAGACATAGAATGGAGTTCCAAACGTTATTCCTTAACTTTAAAACCCTAGTCACCCCCCTCAGGGCTAGAGGGACACACCAGCGGGCGGAACAAGGCAGTTGGAAGACGCCCACCAAGGAGTCTAGACAGCCCGAGGGCGGGAAGGTAGAAGGGATCAGTTTAGAGTTCAAGTTGGAGAGGAGTGTGGGCTGGAGCTGGGTGCAGCTCCAGCAGAGGCGAATACCCCAAATTGGACAGCGCCAGGGTAGGAGCCTTGGTGCCAGTGGCTAGGAGGCAGATGGCGGTCTCCATCTGCAGGAGCCGGGAAGACAGCTCGGTAGAACCGAGGTGGACCGGCACAGGGTAGTGGCCTGCTGGTACTGACCCGGGTAACCAACTCGGAAATCGGAGCACACAGGGGGGTACTCGGACCCTGAAGCCGGGACCAGAAGCGACTGGAACCGGTTAATTTACCGTTTGAGGCCAGGACTAGAGGTCCTGTCCCACTCAAAGTCTCTATTAGAAGACAACAGCCCACTGAGAGATCCCACGGGTCAGCGTCTGCAGGCTCCTTAGGCTACATCCAGCCGGGAGCGGACTCCTGAAGTTACAAGCACAGGCAGTCCACCATTTTACAAAGGTGCAGGAGAAAGACAGAGACCACCAGCCTGGTGGGGGACCAGAACGCAGCCGGCTGCGGGCACCGACCACCATCACCTTGGTTTACCAGAGACTCGTGTGTTACCTTCAATAGTGAGTACACCAGCACCCTGTGGTCGCCCATCTCCCTGCACCAAAACCCCAATGGGTCCCGGGGTCACCATCCTTGCCCACGGAGGGGTTAACAACTTGCTGCATAACATCTCTCCCGGGTGCTCCGTAACTGCAGCGGTGGTTTCCAACCTCACCACATACCGTGGGTGGCGTCACGAGCTTAATACGGCACAGCCCGTACATATACGTCCTACATCCACCACTGCAAACCCCCTTTTTGATCGAAGTGACCGTGAGACCCTTGAGCCACCCACAGAAGGTCCGGATCCGAGCAGCTCGGCTGCTGCGAGCGGGGCAGCACACAATCCTCTGACACATCTGGACACGGCGAAATTGGGGGCCCTGGAACAGCGCTGGGTAGCCCGGCTGGCTAACTACGACTTCACCATTAAGTACAGAGCCGGCCACAAGAACACCAACGCGGATGCCTTGTCCCAGATGCCGCACCTACCCGATGAAGGGGTGGATGAAGATGGGTTGGAAGAGATCGAGCTGCCCGCATTCCACCAACCAAGGGATGAAAGGCCTTATGTTGGCCAGCAGCAAGTGAGCTTTGACCCGTTACCCCGCCATGGGTGCCGAGAAGCCCAAGATCAGGAACTCGTAGTCCGGCTAGTCAAAACCATTATTTCTCAAGATGCTTCCAGGCTCGAGCCTACTGCCCCCTCTGAAGCGCAGTGGCTATGGAAAGAGAGGGATCGCCTCTACTTGCAACAAGGCAAGCTGTACCGGGGATTGATCAACCTGAAGACGCACGAGAAAGTCCGCCAGCTGATGGTGCCACAAGCATACGTGCCTATGGTTCTGAAGGCTTATCATGATGGGGCCTGACATTTCGGCTGGAGGAAGTTGGAGGTGTTGCTGAGGGAGCGCTTCTACTGGAGCGGGATGAGAGAAACCGTAGAGGCCTGGTGTAGAGTATGTGGTCCCTGTGCGCTAAGAAGACGGGACAAAACCAGTCAAAAAGCCCCGCTGCAGCCAATTGTTACTCGACAGCCATTGGAGCTGGTTGCCCTGGACCATGTGGAGCTCACTCCTAGTTGGAGCGGATATACATACGCCTTGACCATCGTAGACCACTACTCCAGGTTCATGGTGGTAGTTCCGGTCAAGGATTCAACAGGTCGCACTGCAGCAAGAGTCTTCCAGGCATACTTCTGCCGACCGCACGGGTACCCGGAGAAGGTGCTTACAGATCGGGGCCCAGCCTTTGAGGCAGAAGTTTTCCAAGAATTTTGAAACCTATACAGGTGCAAGAAAATCAGGACCACGGCCTACCATGCTCAGACTAACGGATTGTGTGAGAAAATGAATCATCTGGTTCTCAATCTTCTCAAGACCTTGCCTCTGGAAGAGAGAAACTTATGGCCCGACCTAATGGACATGTACAATAGTATTCCCTACGGTTCCACGAAGTGCACGCCTGCATACCTGATGAGAGCTTGGCCTGGGAAGTTGCCGGTGGACCTAGAATTGGACGTTGAAGTACCTGAGACCATCTCCCCCACTGCCAATTGGGATATCAAGCACCAGAAGCAGTATCGGCAGATTCAGGAATATGTAGAGAAGAACCTGCGCCAGAATAGAGAGAGGCAAGAGCAGAGCTTTAAGGCTGGACTCACACGACCGTATGGCATCCGATGCGAGAGCATCGGATGCGATATGCTAATGTCCCCCGACTCAGGCTCTGCTGCGAGCGTGAGCTGAGTGTCGTGCGACTGTAACCCGATCTTGCGATCGGGTCACAGCTGTGAAGCTGAGTGCGGGCGCTGCGGAGGAGAGGGAGGGGTTAATCCTCCCATCTCCTCCACTGCCAGCCTGTGCGTATATCGCACTGCACTGGGATAACATCCGAGTGCAGTCCGATGTATCTCTCGCATCCATTCACTTGAATGGGTGCGAGAGATACGGCGGTAGCAGCAAAACGCAGCATGCTGCCGCTTTTCTCGCATCCAGAATCTGGATGCGAGAAAAGCTGACCAACAGCTCGCACTCATAGAATAACATTGGTTAGAGTGTAATGTGAGAATTTCTCGCATTGCTCTCGTCCGTATTTGTCGCTCGTGTGAGCGTACCCTTACAAACAGCCTCGGGCTGCTCCCTTTGGACCCGGGGATGTAGTACTGAAGAGGAAGAGAAGGACGCACAAGCTGGACGACCAGTGGGAAAGAACCCCTTACGTTATCCAACCCACTGGGAGGGATGACCAGAAAACATATCTTGTCAGTCAAGATTAGGGAAGAACTACGGCCACTGTTTCCAGGGACTACCTGAAGAAGTGCCCAGAACCCCTAAGGGGGATAGAAGAGGTCCTCCCTCCCACACCGAACGTGGAGCAAAAGAAAGAGGTGATCCACACCGTGATGGGTGATTTTCCAGTTGATTGGCCTATGCAGAATGGAGCGGTGATTGTTCCCGTTATCATGTTCCCACAACCTGTGTAGGAAAGCGAACCAGAAGAGCCTGTCAGTAGTGTACCCACACCAGCGCCCAGGGATGCACCTACACCCCGACCCCGTAGATCTCTACCGGCCATACCAGACGTTAGGGAAGAGGGACCTGACACTCCCTCTCCTCCTCCAATCCCCTGCGAACCTAATGGGCCTAGAAGGTCCACACGCCCTAACTTGGGCCAGCCACCACTTTGGTACAGAGAGACCGCAATATAGTGAGTGGTGTCTGTGCATTGTGTAAATATGAGTGTGAATGAATACCAATCAACCGAAGATGTCACCAGATTAAGATGGTTAGGTAGTGGTTCCCAGCTACCCACAGTTAAAGTTCCCCATTGGGACAGTATGCCTTTAATGTTCCCGTTTACAAGTTAAGACCAAAGACAATGGCTGAGAACTTGCAGGACAACCCATAAACTTTTGGGCCTTGTAAATAGCCCTCAGACCGACCTTTTCACTTTGCAGCAGTCTCCGGAGAGGCTGATTGGAGGATGGGCCTGCGGTAGAGTAGGCTGAGGCCCAGTCACCATTGGGACCGGTGACTATCCTCCGGGTCAGGGGTCCCCTGGACGTGGGGCCCTTGAAAAGGACTGCCGGGTAAGGAACTTTTTACCCAGCCCGTTTTGGCAACACCCGGACTTAACCTGGACTTGGGCAAGGGGTGCCAACCTGTGTTTTAGCGGTGGCACCAGGGTTAGGTTTGTTTGGGTGGTAAAGGCGAGAAGGACCCGGTCCCGTCCCGTCTCGGTTATGTTATGCAACGTTTAAGCAACTTGTCTCCCGTAAGGGAAGAAACCAAAATATTCTTGCAATGTACATATGTCATTATACTTGTAAATGTTTTATTCCTTTTATCTTCCTGCAGTAAAAATAAACCGGTGGTGGTCAGACAACCCGCGGACAGTCTGTGTTTAACCAAGGCTGGAGTGTGACGCCCTGGCAAAACCAGGTAGTCACAGTTAGGCCCCCGCATTACACCTTTCCCTCATTAGGAAACACACAGCCAACCATTAAACCCTAGTCACCCCCCCTTAGGGACAGTTAGACACAGCAGTGGGCGTGGCCAGGCGGTTGGTGCACGCCCACCCAGGGGTTTAGACTGCCCGGGTCGGGAAAAGTAGTCAGATGAGTTTGAGAGTTCAGTAGTGGAGGTCACGCCTGTGTGTCAGGCCTGAAGTAAACTGACAGGTACCAGGGTAGGAGCCCTGGTGCCACTGGCTAGGAGGCAGACAGTGGTCTCCGTCGACAGGAGACGGGAAGACAGCTCGGTGGAACCGAGGTGGACCGGGCCAGGGTTGGAGCCCGCCGGTACCGACACGGGGAACCGACCCGGAAACCGTAGCACAAAGGGGGTTACTCGGACCCTGAAGCCAGGAACCAGAACCTACTAGAACTGGTTAATTAACTAATTGAGGCCAGGACTAGAGGTCCTGTCCCACCCAAAGTCTCTCATAGAAGACAACAGCCCACCGATTAGGGATAAGAGGTCACCATCAAGGCCCATAGATCCCACAGGCCAGTTTCTGCGGGCACGGCTCCTTAGGTCACATCCAGCCGGGAGCGGACTCCTACGTTTCATACAAGGAAGTCTTTTCTACTAAAAAAAGGTACATGACAAGGATAGAGACCACCAGCCGAGTGGGGGATCCCGAACGCAACTTGGCACCGGCCACCACCATCTTGGTTTACTAGAGACTTGTGTGTTTTCCTAACTGTGAGTACACCAGCACCCTCTGCGGTCGTCATTGCCCCTGCACCAGAGCCATCGGGTCCCGGGGCCACCATCCCTGCCCACGGAGGGGTTAACATCTTGCTGCACAACACCTCCCCCGGGTGCCCCGTAACAGCAGCGGTGGTGGACCCACCTCACCACACACCGTGGGTGGCGTCACGAATCTATTACGGCCTAGCCCGTACATCTACGTCCTCTATTTTATTCGGCATGTCCGCGAGACCCCCGGGTCCGGAGACCCTTGAGCCACCGCCCCTGAAGGTACGGATGCGAGCAGCGGCGGCTGCTGGCACGGGGGCGGCACACTTACACATACTGAGGTAAAAACTCCCCAATACTGAACATGCGCACGAGGCCTTACAGATACTGAGGTAAAAACTCACCAATACTGAACATGTGCACGAGGCCTTACACATACTGAGGTAAAAACTCCCCAATACTGAACATGTGCACGAGGCCTTACACATACTGAGGTAAATACTCACCAATACTGAACGTGTGCACGAGGCCTTACATATACTGAGGTAAAAACTCCCCAATACTGAACATGTGCACGAGGCCTTACACATACTGAGGTAAATACTCACTAATACTGAACGTGTGCACGAGGCCTTACACATACTGAGGTAAAAACTCACCAATACTGAACATGTGCACGAGGCCTTACACATACTGAGGTAAATACTCCCCAATACTGACCATGTGCACGAGGCCTTACACATACTGAGGTAATAACTCCCCAATACTGAACATGTGCACGAGGCCTTACACATACTGAGGTAAACACTCCCCAATACTGAACATGTGCACGAGGCCTTACACATACTGAGGTAAATACTCCCCAATACTGAACATGTGCACGAGGCCTTACACATACTGAGGTAAAAACTCCCCAATACTGAACATGTGCACGAGGCCTTACACATACTGAGGTAAATACTCACCAATACTGAACATGTGCACGAGGCCTTACACATACTGAGGTAATAACTCCCCAATACTGAACGTGTGCACAAGGCCTTACACATACGGAGGTAAATACTCACCAATACTGAACATGTGCACGAGGCCTTACACATACTGAGGTAAAAACTCCCCAATACTGAACATGTGCACGAGGCCTTACACATACTGAGGTAAATACTCACCAATACTGAACATGTGCACGAGACCTTACACATACTGATGTAAATACTCACCAATACTGACCATGTGCACGAGGCCTTACACATACTGAGGTAAAAACTCCCCAATACTGAACATGTGCACGAGGCCTTACACATACTGAGGTAAATACTCACCAATACTGAACATGTGCACGAGGCCTTACACATACTGAGGTAATAACTCCCCAATACTGAACGTGTGCACAAGGCCTTACACATACGGAGGTAAATACTCACCAATACTGAACATGTGCACGAGGCCTTACACATACTGAGGTAAAAACTCCCCAATACTGAACATGTGCACGAGGCCTTACACATACTGAGGTAAATACTCACCAATACTGAACATGTGCACGAGACCTTACACATACTGAGGTAATAACTCCCCAATACTGAACGTGTGCACAAGGCCTTACACATACGGAGGTAAATACTCACCAATACTGAACATGTGCACGAGGCCTTACACATACTGAGGTAAAAACTCACCAATACTGAACATGTGCACGAGGCCTTACACATACTGAGGTAAAAACTCTCCAATACTGAACATGTGCACGAGGCCTTACACATACTGAGGTAAAAACTCACCAATACTGAACATGTGCACGAGGCCTTACACATACTGAGGTAAATACTCACCAATACTGAACATGTGCACGAGGCCTTACACATACTGAGGTAAATACTCACCAATACTGAACATGTGCACGAGACCTTACACATACTGAGGTAATAACTCCCCAATACTGAACGTGTGCACGAGGCCTTACACATACGGAGGTAAATACTCACCAATACTGAACATGTGCACGAGGCCTTACACATACTGAGGTAAAAACTCACCAATACTGAACATGTGCATGAGGCCTTACACATACTGAGGTAAAAACTCCCCAATACTGAACATGTGCACGAGGCCTTACATATACTGAGGTAAAAACTCCCCAATACTGAACATGTGCACGAGGCCTTACATATACTGAGGTAATAACTCCCCAATACTGAACATGTGCACGAGGCCTAAGGCCTAAAACACACTTCCGCATAAAAAACGTCCACGTGACACGGTCCGTTTTTCGGGTCCGTGTTCCGTTTTTTTGGGGCGTTTCTCCGGTACGTATGGCATCCGTGTGATGGCGTATGCGACCCGTGTGTGCATGTGGAATGTCCGTATTGACATAAAATACGTACGTGTGCAGTCCGTGTGCCGTCCGTTTTTTCAGATCCGTATTTTCACACAAATAACCTTGTTAGCCCATCATAATGTGCTCCTAGTGTGTTAAATTGGTCAATTAACTACCCCATTTGGTTAGTTTGCTTAAAAAAAACTTAAAAAACATGACTTCTGAGCTCATTCTCACATTAGACACACTCCAAAATGTCTCTCTCTAATGAAGCAACCGTGTATTTGCTCTGGTTGATATCTAGGAGATTTGGGGTTAGGCGACATATGATTGAAGAAGAGCCATTACTGAGAGAAGGATGTGGATTCACCCCCTTGTGAAGCTCAGGAAAACACATGGGCATTTTAATATTCCCTATGGCGAAATGCGGAAATTTCCACCAAAATTCCAAGCCTACTGCCATCTCACCATGAATTCATTTGACAACATCCTTGGCCTTGTATACCATCGTTTGAAGCATCAGGACACCTCTATGCGCCTCAGCATCTTCCCTGAGGAATGACTGTTGGTGACTTTACGGTAGGTGTTGTCATGTATACTCATGCTTTATCTGTTATTTTGAAATACATGTTAAATCTCAAAGGCATCATTTTGTAGAAATTATGTAATTTTAAATTTAGGTATTTGTTGAAAACTTATATTGATCACATAACCTCAGTGCAATCTCAAAATAAGATCTGAGAGTGCACATCTACCATTCTATCTCTACAAAAATTAAAGAAACAAGAGGCATAAATCAAACAATCTTGTTTATTAAACAGAAAAATAACTATTTTTCCAATATGGAAAGTACAGATCACATATGTTTTCCCAACAAAAGCAATAAAAAAATAGTCATACACAGTATCTCGCCAGTCATTGGATGATACAAATATTTGGTGTGAAATACAACTTACATGAATAGTCAAAGTAATGTCATGTTTTTATTCTATTTCAGTTACCTTGCAACTGGGCAATCCATCAGCAGTCTACATTTCGAATTCTTATTGGGAAGGTCCACAATTGGCAAGATTATCCTGCATACCTGCACTGTGCTTTGGGAGACCCTTAGGCATCATGTCATGCAGCTGCCTTCAACACAGGAATGGATGCACATTTCAGATGAATTTTTGGAGAAAACAGCTTTCCCTAATTGTATTGGCGCCATTGACGGAAAACACATTAGAGTGAAGAAACCACCTAACTCTGCATCAAGATATTTTAATTATCATAAGTTTTTTTCTTTAGTTATTTTGGCCATGGTAGATACAAACTACTGCTTTTTATTTGCTGATATTGGGGCCTATGGCAGTGCCTCAGATGCACGCATTTTCAGAAGCTCACGTTTAGCAAGATGATTAATGTCTGATAGTTTAAGTTTGCCTGCACCAAGACCATTGCTTGGTACTAATGGCCCTATTGTTCCTTTTGTCATGGTTGCAGATCAGGGGTTTGCATTGTCTAGGCATTTGATGCGTCCATATCCCAGAAGGGGGCTGGACAGATCAAAAGCCCTATTTAATAGCAAATTGGCCAGAGCACGTTGCTATGTTGAACATGCCTTTGGCATTTTGGCCTCAAGATGGCGCATTTATCAAACCACCATCCAACTCCAACCAACCACCGTCAAGGCTGTCATTAAAGCTACAGTAGTGTTACATAATTACTGTAGATTACATGAAAGCAATGACGAAGACATTGAGGCGTTGCCAGCTTTAAATGCACCATTTGTAGAGAATGGTAGTGTTAGAACCACTGTGTCCACTTCTGGTCTACAAGTGAGGAATCAGTTTAAAGATTATTTTAGTTTAAATCGCCATAGTCATGTATAAATTTGACATTGTTATAGTTTTTTATCACTTGGTTACATAAGCACAAACACATATGTAATACAAAAGAGAAAATGACCGTACATAGGTATAATTTGTGTTATTTTTGTTCGTTGGTTGTGTTTGTGGTCCCCATAAGCTATTGTGATATAACAATATTGCTATAAAATCAGGATTTTTTGTTATTCAAAAAACAGTACTACTGAATGTACATGACTAATAAAAATATGGCAAATTGTTTTTGAAAAAATTAGTCCAGATTTATTATTTTACCTATGTATGTATGTTATCTTTTGCAATACACCCTGTATTCTTTTTTTTTTTTTTTACACAATTTTGTCAGGGTCATTATCCCATACAAAACACCATACTTTATTATGCAATAATGTCACGCAAACATAATTTGTTTGACACTATTGGAATACAAGTATGGGACCAGACCATATGCAGATACTGCATAGTGGCTGGATTTTTAATAATAAAGGTGTCTGAATGTTAGTGTAGTACTTTATGTGCGTGCATCTTATCCCTAAACCCAGTTTATTCTAATGGATGGTCCAAACTACATGTCCAGAGCAAGGCATCATTCTAACAGGCAGGTAATGTTTTTGAAGTGTAATTTCTATTGAATTTTTGGAAAGGAAAACACAAATATGACCCCATGCATATAGAGTAAATAATGTGTTACATTTTGATATGTTTCCCCACCAGCAATACCCTAGAAAAAATAAAAAATGTAAAATAATACATACAATATTACATTATGATTCAACCAAATCCTCTAGGCTAGTGATGGTTTCCTGTGTAGGCTCCATTGCATTGACATCTACAGAATATGTTTGCTGCACAACAGTAGATGTTGTAGTGAGTGTCTGATCAGTGTTTCCACTAGTAACAGTTATACTTGGAACAAATAATGAGGCAGTTGTTTGAGCAGATGGAAGACCAAGTGTAGGTGGTACATATTGATGTGTTGGAAGAGGCTGAGTATGTGTGTATGTGAAGTTAGTTGGGTAAGTCTGTTGTTGAAAGTACTGTTGTTGTGGATTATTAGGAACATGGTAGGATGTTGGTTGTTGAAACATTTGAGGTAGTCTATGAACATTACTAACAATACTAGGATAGTTAAAAGAGGTTTGCATTGGTGTTTGTTGGGGTACTTGTGGGACAAATGTTGGCTGTTGAGATGGCCTTTGTGTCATTAATGTACCTGTTTGGTGTGGGACAACTGTTGGCCTAATTTGTACATCAGTTACCATAGAAGAAGATGGACACTGTATATGTGTTTGTTGCACTACAGGATTTAGTTGAAAATTAGAGAAATGTTCATCTGTTTGGGTTTCCACAGTTTGTTGAGTTGTGTTTTTGTGTGGGCCACGTGGATTAGCTCTCCATTGCTCTATCACTTCAAAACAATATATGGGTTCTGGCTCACGTTGGGTAGCAGATATTAGTGTTATTAAGGACGCCCTCCATCTGTCCTGCCTATCAGGTGCAACCAATGCAAGAGAGGGAGAAAGGGAGCGGCAAAATCTCTCTCCATCACTCTCTGGTATCAGTGAATTCATCATGTGTATATGTGTCGCCCTGGGCAAGCCAGGGGACACAGGTCACACACCACCACACCCTACATCCCAGGTAGGAACAACAAAGCTAACCAAAAATCCTTGTTGCCTTCCTCCAGGAGTCTGATGATTCACACCAGGGGGTGGGCCAGGCGGTTGGCTCCGCCCACCGAGGAGTTCACAGCTCTGGAGGCGGGAAAACCAGGCAGTCAGCTCAGGGAAGAGCTTGAGAGTGGAAGTTGAAGTCGAGTCAGGGAGGAGGAAGTGGAAGGAGTGGAGGAGTAGTCCAGATAGGGCTAGAGTAAACAAGTGAAAGCAGAAAAGTGGAAAAAGGAGGAAAGCAAGTGAGGTGACAGGAAAGAAGGAAAGCCTGAAGGGTCCAGCTTTGTGTAGAGCCAGGTCAGCAAGGTCAGCAACGGCGGTGACTGTCTGGAGGGGGACCGTTTGGAAGTTCCTGGAAGGACCCCGTTGGCTGTGTGCCCGGCGGTCTGGAGCAGTGTTCCGAAGGACAGTCAGCACCAGGGCAGGGGCCTCTCGGACCCCGGCAAGGCTAGGAGTCGCCAAATTTGCCGAATCCGTCAGTGAAGGGGACGTAGATCCCCTAACAACAAAGTCCCGATTGAAGGCAACAGCCCAGCCAGTATAGAAGAGACACCGCCACCGCCAAGGCACCCGTTTCTTAGGGCCAGCGCCTGCGGGCAAAGAGTAGAGCTCCCCCGGTCCAGCTTGAAGCCGGGGAGCGGGTTACCGGTGGGGACCCATCGCAACCAACCAGTACATCAAGGTGCCAGGAAAAGGGACATCACCGTCACCTACCGGGAGAGCAAGTGCAGCCGTCCGTGGGACCGTCTATCCAGCCGTTTGGTTTACCGCAAAAACTGTGTCACGTCTCAGGCTGAGTGAGTACCACAGTGCCGCAAGGCACAGCGCTGCCCCCGCGTCCCTGCACCCCCTGGCCCTGCATCTCCCAAACCATCACCGGGCCCCGGGATCACCAACCCCTACCCACGGAGGGGCAACACAACACCTGGCTGCTCCGCGTCACCATCCCCAGGAGCCCCGTATAGAGCAGCGGTGGTGAAATCACCACAACCGTGGGTGGCGTCACGGACAATAACCATCCCCACACCTAACAAACCCCCTTTCACTCACGGGCGAGGAGTGCCGCTCGAGAAACCCCCGGGATCCGGCCCACGGCTCGAGCCACCACTGAGCAGCAACCGCCGGACCCGAGCAGAAGGGGTGAGCGTAGTGTGCTGACACCCTCCTCCCCGCCCGCGACAACTTGGCGTCACGAACAGGATCTTACCGCTAGGCCGTCTGGTAGAGGTGCACCTTGTTACCGCCGGAGGGATCCGGCAGAAAAATTTCAGAAGCCGCCATCTTTGGCGCGAAAAGTTCCCGCTCAAGCGTCTTCTCGAGCAGTAGAGGCGCGAAGGCCGAAACCCCGCCCCGAAAGAGGAGGGGCCGGAAAGAGCTAAGGGGGACGCGATGGCGGCTGGACGCATGTAGCTGCGGCTATAAAAGCAGGAACGCCAGGACTCTGCAAACATACCGTTCCTGGAAGCCAAAAGAAGAAGCCATCATGTGGATGCCGTCCCGCGACACAGTAGCCCCCGCGCCTGGAACCGCGGCGTGGGTGGAAATCCGAACCGCGCAGCTCTACCAAAGGCTGCAGGTCAGGATGCAGCTCCTCATGGAGGAGTGGGAGGCCGACATGGCGGACGTTGTAGCCACCGTGCGGAGACGCGAGGAGGAAGCGGAGAAAGGGGGGGTGAGTGACCCACGTCCCGATGCCCTTGAAGGGCCGGTCATCGCGGCTGTGGGGCCCGGTCCAAGCCCTCTCCCCCCGCTGCCTCCCTCGCCACCCGTCCCGGAGGCCGTGACCCCGCCACTAGGCCTGCTACCACCGCAACCGGTAGCAGTACCCAGCGTCCCCGCCCAAGCGGGCCGACCTGTAGCCGGAGCCCGCGGCACCCCGGAGGTGTTACCGTGGAAGAGTCCGAAAGTGGAACCGGAGGCATCCCCCGAGAAGTTCCCCGAGCCGGAGCCGATGACCCGCTCCGAGCCGAAGGCCCAGCAGCGGAAAGCCCCTATGCCCATCCCCCACACCTCGGCTGAGGTAGCGCCGGGTTGTTGCTGCAAGGCAGCGCCCAAGGCCAAGACACCGCGGGACATGCCGCCCAGAATCCTGACAGTGGGCAACGTCCTGGATGTCCCGCGGGGCCCGACCCGTGCGCCGGCGCTGGCGGCAGCACCGTATTGGGATAGGGAGCCGGTACCGCTGGGCCTGGAGATCGCCGAGAGAGAACGAAAGAAGGCCGAACTGGTGGCCCGAGCGATCCGGGAGAAAGAGCACCTCCGGCAAGCAACCTCCCGTGTCCGGGGACCGTTGTACGAGGGGCAGGTGAGGCGGTT
This sequence comes from Anomaloglossus baeobatrachus, assembly GCF_048569485.1. NCBI lineage: Eukaryota > Metazoa > Chordata > Amphibia > Anura > Aromobatidae > Anomaloglossus > Anomaloglossus baeobatrachus. The sequence continues at coordinate 127,958,537 of NC_134364.1, forward strand.
TGATGTCCGCCGGGGCTACGGGTTTATCTACGAACCGGGCCTGGAGGCCGAAGTGTTTATAGCCCGGCGGGATGTGAATGCCCACCTGCCCGAGGAGCATCCCGGCCGCAATCTGATGCCGGGAGACATCGTGCAATACACCCGGTTCTTTGGGGAGCGGGGGTGGTTCGCGCTGGACGCTAAACTGAGGGGCAGCCCAGAGGCCCGAGCGAGCGCCGCGCCCCCTCCCTGGGAAGGAGCACCTGAAAGTCCGGAGTAGGGCCGCAGATGCCCGTTGCACTGTCCCCGTTGGGACCACCATTTTGTTGTGTTTGTTTGAAAAGTTCTGAAAATGATGAAAAATGATTACCGAACAGTAACCAGATTGTCTTTGTGATTTGCAACCGGCTGGAGCCGGCACCGTTGTCCCCATGGGGACCGTTTAAAAGTTATTTGGCATGGGAACTATCCATGGACAAGCCCGTGAACTTGCAGGGCAACCACAAACGTTAAGTGGCTTGTAAATGAGTTGTTTGCAGTTACCGTTTTCCGCAATGCCGCCTCCGGAGAGGCAGGTTGGAGGGAGGGCCCTCAGCAGAGCAGGCTGGGGCCCAGCCACCAAAGGGACCGGTGGCTACCCTCTGGAGGGAAGGACAGATCCCGCTCGGGTACCGTGTGCTGGACTGTGGGTCAAGGGGTGCTGCCTGGGTTTTAGGGGCAGCATCAGGGCCAGGTTGCTTGGGTGGGAGAGAGCGGAAACCGTAACCGTAAACCGTTTGCAACGTTAAAAGAATTGTGCCTCCCGTCTTGGGAAGAGTTATTAAAAATGTAAATGTTATAATTTTTTGTTATCTTTTTTTTTTTTAACCAATCAGTTTTTATTGAAGATTTCCATAACAGAAACAGATTAAACATAACAAGCATACAGAAAGAAAAATAAGAGAATATTAGCCACTTAAAGTTCCGTAGGTGGGCCGCTACCCTTGGTGTTTATACAATCTACATAATACATTACTGACAAGAATGTATTTCCACCCGTGTTTTGATAGATTATCTGTGACTATACCATATTCATAGGTTACTGTTTGTCGCCTTTTACTTCCAAAGGGCTAGACCCGCCTGTCTATATGAAGAACCTTACTAGAAAAGTGGTCAAGATATAGAGTGAGTAGATATCAGAATAGAAAGAGAGGGGAGAAGGAAAAGGAAGGGACTTATACAAGGGGTTGCGGGAGGGAGGTAAGACGGGGGTTGTTTATGCACTGTCACTAGAACAGGCTCCTGAATGCAGGGGACTCCTTGAACAGTATCCACGGCTGCCATAGTTTGGTAAACTTCTCATTTGTGCCCGATACCCAAGAGGAGAGTTCCTCCATGTGACAAAGATGCGTTAACTCTGTCAGCCATTCCCCTATTCCGGGGGTCACTGTGGTCCTCCAGTGTCGTGGAATGACTGCTCTGGCCGCAATCAAAAAGAACCGCAACAGGCGCTTCTTTTGGCATCCCAGTGAACCGGGTAAAATAGACAGTAGGGCGATCTTAATGGAAGGAGTTACGCTTTCTCCTGCCATTTGGTTGTAGGTCGCAAACACCTGAGTCCAAAAGTTGGATAGTTTGTTACAACCCCACCAAATGTGTGGCAGCGTACCTTTGTCTGAGCCACAGCGCCAACACTCCTCCGGGACCATAGGGAAGGCTCTATGGAGGTTGACCGGGCATTGATACCATCTTGCCAGTAGCTTAAAGCTCTTTTCCTGGGCATTGCATGCTACTGAGATCTTGTGGGAGAACACATACGCCTTTCGTTTTTCCTCTTCAGTAAGGCTGAAACCTAATTCCGATTCCCATCTTCCAATGTAACTGGGGTCCTCAGAATAGAGGTTCCTGTTCATCATATTGCAAATGAGGGAGATCTGGTGCGTCGGAGGCAAACTCTGCAGGAATAAGTGTTCAAATGGGGTGGATGTATCCGGGGAGGGGGGCCTCTTCCCACCCAGCCAGGATCGCACAAAGGAGTGAAGTTGTATGTATTCGAGCCACCTCAATCTCAATCCGGGGAACGCGGCCTGAAAGTCTTCAAAAGGGGGCAAGTCTCTGCCCTGTAATATCTGCCCCAGTCTAATATCCAAACTTCGTTGCCAGCCCAGAAATCTCTCCACCGTACACCCCGGAGGGAAGCCCGGATTGCCGAACAAAGGCATCAGAGGAGTGGGCGAGCCAATCAGGCCACTTTTCAGCTTTGTGGCCTCCCATACCTCCAGTGTCGCCCTGAGCAAAATCCCACCAGGCTCCACCTGTCTCCTTACATCCTCCAACTCTTTTGGTAATAGCCAGGGAAGTGCCCCAAGCGGAACTGGGGAATAAAGCTGCTCTAGTGCCACCCACTGCTTGGTCTGCCGGTGAAAATGCCAGTCTAACAACCTAGCCACCAGGACAGCATGGTGATAGGTACGTAAATCAGGCAATCCGGCTCCCCCCCTCTGTTTGGGTCGTATCAAAGTCTGATATTTGATCCTTGGTTTTCCCCCTTTCCACACAAAGCGAACCAGTGCGGACCTCAATGTCTTAAAGAAGGCCGGAGGGGGATTTATAGGTATCGCCTGAAAGATGTAAAGGAATCGTGGTAGTATGTCCATTTTGAATGTGTTTACGCGGCCGAACCACGAAAGGGGTCGTTTGTTGTACTCTTCCATATCTTTTAGGGTTCTGTTTAATAAGACTTGGTAATTCAGGGAATAAAGTGTCCCCAGATTAGATGGGATCGTTACCCCTAAATATTTTATTGAGGATGCCTGCCATCGAAACGGGAATTTTTCTTTTAGTAGGGCGACTTCCTCTATTTTAAGGGAGATGTTTAGCGCTTCTGTTTTGGAATAATTTATTTTAAAATTGCTCAAATTTCCAAATCGTTCGAATTCTTTTAGTAGTGAAGGGAATGTGATCAAAGGTTGGGACGTATAGAGCAGGAGGTCATCTGCGTATATAGCCGTCTTAAATTCCCTGTCTCCAATGCTCAGACCGTGTACATTGGGGTTCTGTCTAATGGCCACTGCAAGGTGCTCCATAACAATGACATATAGAAGGGGGGATAAAGGGCACCCCTGACGGGTGCCGTTTCTGATTTCCACCGGATCCGAGAGGGCCCCGTTAACCCGAACTCGTGCCGACGGTCTAGAGTACAAGGCCATTATCTTACTCACAAAGTTCGGGCCTAAACCAATTTGTCTTAATGCTGAGTTCATGAATCCCCAATGAACACGGTCAAATGCTTTTTCTGCATCTATTGAGAGCAGCCCTAGGGGCTCCCTTCTCGACGCGGCTCTGGCTATTAGGTGAATTGTTTTGGTCACATTGTCGCGGGCCTCCCTACCCTGCACGAACCCAACCTGATCTGTGTGTATAATGGAGGGCAACAGAGGTGCCAACCGGCTAGCCAGTACTTTTGCGAAGATTTTTACGTCAATATTTATTAGTGAGATCGGGCGGTAGTTGGCTACCATTGTTTGGTCTTTACCATGTTTAGGTAGAACTGTGATGTGGGCTTCTAAGGATTGTGGGGTGAAAGGGGACGATTCTGATACCGAGTTATATACTTTTGTGAGGAATGGAGTGATTTGGGCTTTAAAAAGTTTATAAAAAGCAGGAGAGAACCCATCAGGTCCCGGGCTTTTACCACTTGGGGAGATCTCTATCGCTGTGGCCACCTCCCCCTCCTCGATTGTCCTGTCCAGTCCCCTGGCATCTTCCCCATCTAATGCAGGGAGAGCTGTCTCTGAAATGTATGACTCAATTCGGGCCTGTAATTCACCCGGGGCCATATCTGAGAATGTGCCCCGTATATTGTATAGTTCTGCATAGTATTCTTTAAAGTGATTTAAAATTTTTGCGGGGTCTTGCGTGTCTGAGTTTCCCCGAGTCTTTATTTTAGTAACGTGCGAAGCTTGATTTCGTGGGTGTAATAGCCGCGCAAGTTGTCGCCCGCTTTTGTCCGAGTGATTATATAATAGCCTTTTGAATTGATTTTGAAACCTAAGAAGTCTACAATCCAGTAGCTTTCTTAATTTGTCCCTTGTTGTTGTCAGATTGGCTAGAATATCCGAAGAGGGATTATTTTTGTGTGTTGTCTCTAGTGAATTAATCGTTCGGAGAAGTTGAGCCACCTCCTGTGTTCTCTCTTTTTTGATCCTTGTCCCGTGTTTTATTAGGATTCCTCTTATTACACATTTAAATGCCTCCCACTGAAATGGTAGGGGTGTAGAGTCCGTCGCGTGGGTGGACATAAAGACGTCCATTGTCTCCCTTAGGTCTGTTACACATGTTTCATCTCTTAATAAGGAATCGTTGAGCCGCCACGTCCACGCCCTGTTTGGGTAGTCCGGTGGGGAGATCTCCAGGAACACTGGAGCATGATCAGACCAGACCGCATTCCCTATAGCCGCGACCGGGTGCCACGAAATAACTCTTTGGCTGACCAGAATAAAGTCAATGCGACTGTAAGTCTGGTGGGGATTAGAGAAGAATGTATAATCTTTATCTGTGGGGTGCATGATTCTCCACACATCAACCATGTGGAGATCTGCTAACTTACGTTTTAGGGCGCTCAAGCGTCTCTGAGGTATGGCGCTCCTCCCCGTTGACACATCCATTGTGGGATTCAGTGCAAAGTTAAAGTCTCCTCCCACCAGCACCTCCCCCTCCGCGAATTCTGATAGATCCTTTAAAAAAGAGCAGCATGCATTAGTTTGATTAATATTTGGTCCGTACCAGCCCGCGATCGTGTAGACCACCGAGCCTATTTTAACTTTTAGCAAAGCATATCTGCCTGTCTCGTCTGTCTTAGAGTCTAAAACCGTGTGGACCAGGTTTTTGTGTATTGCGATTGAGACCCCTTTCGATCTTGATTCATTGTTCGTGCTGTGAAGCCAATGTGCAAAGTATCTGTTATGTAGATTTGGTATGTGGCCAGTTTTAAAGTGCGTTTCCTGAATGATGAAAATTTGAACTCTTTGTTTGTGCATCTCATATAGGATATGTGATCTCTTTTGGGGCACGTTGAATCCCCTAACATTCAGTGAGCCTATTTTTAACCCCGGCATTCTATCCCAGCGCAGCACTATCTCCTAAGGTAAAGAACACTCCGGGTACTAGGGGATTAACACAGGGAAGAGGGAAAGGAGGGGGAAGAAAAGGTTATGGTTATAAGTGGGGAGAAGACTAGAGTTCCTTTAGGAGGAAGATGAAGGTAAAAAAGGAAAAAGAAAAAAGAATACAAGAAAGTCAAGAAGTCAGCACTTCGAGTCCACCTCTGTCTCCCTGACTTTCCTCTAAGGGTGGGTCAGAGGAGAATAAAAAAAAAAAAAACTTCAAATTCTCGTCTTCCTCACCCCCAGCCACAAGAAAGGAGGGTGATACTTTTAACTAATCCTCGCAACGTGAGGAATAGAACCCTCTATAGAGGTTGTGCTTTCCAAGGGGAGAATCTCCCCCCGAGCCAAGAACTTTCAATATATGTAAGCTTAACTAAATATTATTGCGAGCATTTAAACCGATGCCCCCTACAGGTGTCAAAACTATATAATGGTACCAGTATTTGCTGTTGGTCTTCCTTTGCGGATCATGTTATCAATGCATATATTTATACACTTTCTTTATTATGAGGGAGCGACGGTCCCTCTCCACTTGCTCCTCCGCTCTTCTGTGTTACTCCTAGGTTTGTGCTCACAGAGGCCGGTCACAGTGGGGCCCTTAATGAGAGGCAACTGCCTCTAATCCTTAGAAAATAAGCATAACTGGGTTGTCTTGGGACGTGTGTGACCGGCCTCCGCAGCCCGACCATCAACAATAAATTTTATCAGTATAACCGTGATAAAGACCACTCGCTCAGAGCCTCATTCACTACTGCTCCATTTCCTCTCGTCTCATCCTTCTCCTCGGGTCTCTGCGCCGTTGTGGCTGCGGGTGATTCGGACCATCTGCCTGCAGACCCGATGGTAGCTCCGGCCACTCTGTTATCTGGACCCGCGGTAGATTCAATGCTGCCGTAAAGTCCTGAAGACCTCTGGGATGGGTAAGCATATGCATCCGGCCCTCTTGGTGTACTCTCAGACGAAATGGGAAGCCCCATGAGTATGGTATATTGCGTTCCCTGAGGACGTCTAGCAATGGCCTTAGAGCTTTCCTTTTCTGTAGGGTCCATCTCGATAAGTCCGGAAGGATCTGCAGGCGGGTTCCCTGGAAACGAACATCTCCCACTGCCCGAGCTTGGGTCATTATAGAGTCTTTCACTTGGTATCTGTGGACTCTGCAGATTACATCCCGTGGGAAGTTTGGATCCACGGGTTTAGGGCCCAGGGCTCTATGGGCTCTATCCAGCTCCAGGTGTGCCTCCCCGGGGGAACCGAGTAGGGGGTTAAAGATTTCTTTGAGTGTTGCATGCAGCTCTCCCGTGGGTACCGATTCTGGGAGCCCTCTGACCCTTATGTTGTTTCTTCGTCCCCTGTTTTCGGCATCGTCTATCATATCCGCCAGGTAGTGGAGTTGAAAAGAGTGAATAGATGTATCCTCTTTTTGTGTTGTAATTTGGGCAGACAATGTGGATGCAGCAGCCTCGATTGCTGTGACTCTTTCACCCCAGTGCTGGACCTCATCTTTCAGCATTGTCAATTCAGCTTTATAAGAACTTTCCAGTCTTTCAACATATTTCTCCATGTCATGTTTGGTTGGGATGTTTCTGATATGAGCAGCCAGGCTTTGAATATCCATGGCCAGTGTATGGCCCCCTAGAGCGGCTCTGTTGTCTGTTTCAGCTTCTGTGCTTTGGAGCTGTGGAGGGAGCTCCCAGCTTGTTATTATATTGGTATGTGGCATTATGATGGTATCTGCTTTCTGCCCCGGTTCCTGGTGTGCATTCATGTGGGGTAGATTAGAGTGAGAGGGGGGGCTTTGTTGGGAAGAGCTATGTGGTCTGCTGTTTGCTCCTTCATTCCCCTCCCCCCTCAGCACATTCCTGTTCTCAGCAGTTATCTCTCTCTGTGTGCCAGCTCCTGTCATCCAGGCTTCTATCTTATCACTGTTTAATGTCAGTGCGTGTGGCTGCTCTGCTTGTCTCCTGCCGCCGCTGCATGAAACAATTAACCCCTTCTCCCTCCCAGACAGAGACTCACGTTCAAGTGGTGACCTTTGTGTTATCAGCAGCGTCTCCTCTGCCCTCTCGGCGCCATCTTCCCTCCACGTGGGCACTGACTCACTGCTCATCGGAGGTCCCTGCAGCTCCTGATTCACTCCACCGGAGGCCTGTGGGGCTGTGCTGAGCATCGCTTCTGTCCCCTGCCTGTCTGCAGCACTCCTCAGGGACATGCGTGGGTGGATGGCCTCTGAAGCTGCTGCACGGTCTGTCATGCCTGCCTGACTGGGGCCTGTCAGGTATCTGGTTATGTCTCCCGTTGTCGCTGCAGGTGGTCTAACGGGTGCTGCTTTTGATCTCTGCCTCTTCCTGACTCCCATGGACTGGCTTTGATTGTGTTTACTGCTCTGTTTCTCCGTTTATTCTTGGCTCGGGTCAGGAGCAGTGCTCACATGCGTCTTGTCTCCACCATGGCCAGGCCACGCCTATCTTTTGTTATCTTTTTACAGAAAAATAAAACCGGTGTTGGACGGCAGCCCGCGGACGGTCTGCATTTTGCTAAGGGGGAATGTGTCGCCCTGGGCAAGCCAGGGGACACAGGTCACACACCACCACACCCTACATCCCAGGTAGGAACAACAAAGCTAACCAAAAATCCTTGTTGCCTTCCTCCAGGAGTCTGATGATTCACACCAGGGGGTGGGCCAGGCGGTTGGCTCCGCCCACCGAGGAGTTCACAGCTCTGGAGGCGGGAAAACCAGGCAGTCAGCTCAGGGAAGAGCTTGAGAGTGGAAGTTGAAGTCGAGTCAGGGAGGAGGAAGTGGAAGGAGTGGAGGAGTAGTCCAGATAGGGCTAGAGTAAACAAGTGAAAGCAGAAAAGTGGAAAAAGGAGGAAAGCAAGTGAGGTGACAGGAAAGAAGGAAAGCCTGAAGGGTCCAGCTTTGTGTAGAGCCAGGTCAGCAAGGTCAGCAACGGCGGTGACTGTCTGGAGGGGGACCGTTTGGAAGTTCCTGGAAGGACCCCGTTGGCTGTGTGCCCGGCGGTCTGGAGCAGTGTTCCGAAGGACAGTCAGCACCAGGGCAGGGGCCTCTCGGACCCCGGCAAGGCTAGGAGTCACCAAATTTGCCGAATCCGTCAGTGAAGGGGACGTAGATCCCCTAACAACAAAGTCCCGATTGAAGGCAACAGCCCAGCCAGTATAGAAGAGACACCGCCACCGCCAAGGCACCCGTTTCTTAGGGCCAGCGCCTGCGGGCAAAGAGTAGAGCTCCCCCGGTCCAGCTTGAAGCCGGGGAGCGGGTTACCGGTGGGGACCCATCGCAACCAACCAGTACATCAAGGTGCCAGGAAAAGGGACATCACCGTCACCTACCGGGAGAGCAAGTGCAGCCGTCCGTGGGACCGTCTATCCAGCCGTTTGGTTTACCGCAAAAACTGTGTCACGTCTCAGGCTGAGTGAGTACCACAGTGCCGCAAGGCACAGCGCTGCCCCCGCGTCCCTGCATCTCCCAAACCATCACCGGGCCCCGGGATCACCAACCCCTACCCACGGAGGGGCAACACAACACCTGGCTGCTCCGCGTCACCATCCCTGGGAGCCCCGTATAGAGCAGCGGTGGTGAAATCACCACAACCGTGGGTGGCGTCACGGACAATAATCATCCCCACACCTAACAAACCCCCTTTCACTCACGGGCGAGGAGTGCCGCTCGAGAAACCCCCGGGATCCGGCCCACGGCTCGAGCCACCACTGAGCAGCAACCGCCGGACCCGAGCAGAAGGGGTGAGCGTAGTGTGCTGACACCCTCCTCCCCGCCCGCGACATATAATTCTGGTATCAATGATATCTGGCAGGGAACGTAAATCTTCATAACGCCTATGTCTGCGACCACGGATAGATTGTGCTACTGTGAGCATGGTATTAGTTGATATTCTTGGCTGTGTGCCTGCATGTTGCTGTGGACTACTCTCTGCAAGAACTGGTGAAGGGCCACTTTGTTGCCCTGTAGACTGGCCTGGAATTACATTAGTGGATTGACTTGTGCCCAAACCCAAATCAGAGGACATTTCTTCTGCGTCTGGCTGGCTGGTGTTGGGGATTGGTGGAGGTTGATATGAGGTTGGCTCCATCTCAGAAGCAGAGGTCGCTGTTATACTGCTGACTGGGCTTCCTCACTATCTTCCAGGTTATCCTCTGTACTTTGATGAAAGAAAAAAAAAAATAAATTGTGTGCCTTTTAAATAAAACCACCATGTGATGTAATGGTAGAAACTTACTTTGGTACTTCCATAATGGGCATGAGGAAGGTGAGTCTTTCATAATGGACATATTTTTTCTTTTTTGCAGCGGCAGCTGTGGTGGCCACAGGGTTATACTCTCTTCTGAACTGGTCACGGGATGAGCGCCATCGCCGTTTAACAAGATCCACTGTTAAAAAAACCCCAAAACATTGTAAAATAAGGTCACAAATTCTAACAATTGAAGATTAAAAAAATAAGACATTATTCTTGTATTGCAGCAATTGTAAAAAATAGGAACACACATCCATGTGTATGAAAACAACAACCCATAACACTCATATAGTGACATAATAACACAATAAGCATGAGAAAGAAAAGTTCACCAGTAAAAATATTAAACCACTGATTAATCATTTATCTCCTTTCAAATTTCCAAAAAAAAAAAAAAAAAAAACCCTTCAGTAAGCCATGAGAAACAAAATGTCTATAAACCCATGAAGTGCCATATTTTCCATTATACACTACACATTACTGTTACCATTCCAGACATGGTGACACCAAGGAACATGCATAATAAACCAAACATAGAAATACAACTCAAAATGTATAGACAATTCACAGCACATTTGCAATAGAAAAAGCACAGAAATGCAAACCAAAAAAAACCCCAAACATATTTAATAGTGGCCTGACCACCCTGAAATGCCTTTTGTACATGCATAAAATGCTTTGCAGACCACATATACACATGCTGACATTACTAGAAAACTGCAATGAATACTTCAAAAGGCCAGAAAACTACACTCTCCTGTTTGCGAGTCTCCAGTGTAGCTCAAAGTGAGTCAGGCCCATTAATACATGCCAAACAAACTATACAAATATGATTATACCATACCTCCCAACCGTCCCGGATACAGCGGGACAGTCCCTCTTCTGAGCCTTTGATCCCGGGTCCCGCCCGTGAGGCTGATTGTCCCGTGGCTCCACCCACCCACTGTAGCCCCGCCTCGCTGTTTCTCCCTTCTATTCATTACAGAGTCGAGCGCGCACCTTGAAACTCCTGTGACTGCTGCTGAGGTATGAATCACCCCCTGCAGCAGAGCCGCCCCCCCCTGCACCAGAGCCGACCCCCCCCTCCCCCAGAGCGGACATCCCCAGCCCGGAGTTTCCCTGCAGCTGTTCTCTCTGATTCCCCCGTGTGCGGCTTCTCACTGCTGCAGATACACGGGGAATCAGGAAGCTGAGGAGACCGTGCAATCAGCACTTCTCTCTCCTGCAGATAGCACTGGCCAGTAATAACCTATGCAGAGTGGCATCTGCAGGCTTCTATTACCGATCAGTGGTCTCCTGCCTGTGGAGCAGAGCTGCTGGGTCCTAGCTTCCCAACAGCTTCAGCTCTGCTTTATCCTGGCTCCCCTACCAGTTAAAGGGAAACTGTCAGCAGAAATTTCACAATAAAAATAATAGATTCCCCTCTGCAGCTCCTGGGCTGCTTCTAGAAAGGTTCCTGTTGTTATTGTGCCCCCTTTGAGACCTACAAAAATACTTTATTACCTTTTTGTATGCACATGTGTTTTTATGGTCACGGGGGCGGGCTGTCTGGCGTCCGTTATTCCCCCTCCTGCCGCTTTACGCAGTCCCCCATTGCTCATTTACATACACAAGGACGCCTTCCTCATGTAACTGTCCTCCCGAAGTTTTGCGCATGTGAACGCTTTTTTAGGTGATTGCGCAGGTGCGAGATTATGGGCGGCGCTGTGATTGTCATCAGCAGCGTTAACCAAGTACCCGCCCATAATCTCGTGCCCGCACTTTTCCCTCTGACTCCACCGTTATGCGCAAGTGCTGGCCATATGAACCATGTTACCTATTACTGCTTGCACGAGATTATGGGCGGGTACTTGGATGACTTTGCTGATGACAATCACAGCGCCGCCCATAATCTCGCGCCCATGGTAATAGGTAACGTGGTTCATATGGCCAGTGCTTGCGCATAACGGTGGAGGCAGAGTGAGAAGCGTGGGCACGAGATTATGGGCGGGTACTTGGATGACGCTGCTGATGACAATCACAGCGCCGCCCATAATCTCGCGCCCACGGTAATAGGTAACATGGTTCATATGGACAGTGCTTGCGCATAACAGTGGAGGCAGAGTGAGAAGCGCGGGCACGAGATTATGGGTGGGTACTTGGATGACGCTGCTGATGACAATCACAGCGCCGCCCATAATCTCGCGCCTGCGCAATCACCTCAAAAGCGTTCACACTTTGCACAGTGCTCAGTCCGGCGAGAGTGGCACTGGGCATGCACAAAACTTCAGGAGGACAGTTACATGAGGAAGGCGTCCTCATGTATGGAAATGAGCAATGGGGGACGGCGTACAGCGGCAGGAGGGGGAATAACGGACGCCAGACAGCCCGCCCCCGTGACCATAAAAACAGATTTGCATACAAAAAGGTAAGACTTCATAAAGTATTTTTTTAGGTCTCAAAGTGGGCACAATAACAACAGGAACCTTTCCAGAATGCAGCCCAGGAGCTGCAGAGGGGAATCTTTTATTTTTTTTGCTAAATTTCTGGTGACCGTTTCCCTTTAAAGGGAACCTATCAGGTGCAATCTGCACTCAGAGCCAGGAGCAGTTCTGGGTATATATTGCTAATCCCTCCCTAACTGTCCCTGTATACACTAGCATAGATAAAGGCATCTATAGAAAAAGTATTTTTAAAGAGCTTATAGCTTATGCTAATTAGCGCGGGGACTAGTCCCAAGGGCGTTACTTCACTTGGCTAGTCGGCTCACATAGCGTGTTAGTACTCACACAGGGGCGTAATAACATGCTAACATGCTATGCGAGCCGACTAGCCAAGTGAAGTAACGCCCTTGTGACTAGTCCCCGCGCTCATTAGCATAAGATATAAGATCTTTAAAAATATTTGTTCTTGATCTCTTTATCTATGCTAGTGTATACAGGGACGGTTAGGCAGGGATTAGCAATATGCGCCCAGAACTGCTCCTGGCTCTGAGTGCATATTGCACCTGACAGGTTCACTTTAAAGGGAACCTGTCACCAGATTTGGGGCCTATAAGCTGCGGCCACCACCAGCGGGATCTTATATACACATTCTAACATGCTGCATACCTCCCAACCGTCCCGGATACAGCGGGACTTTCACGCTTTACGTTGTTTGTCCCGTTGCCACGGGCGGGACGGCCGGCTCCCGGGCTCCGCCCACCCACTCTCTCTCTGCCTCCCTGCTTTTCCCTCCTACCATCCTAGTAGACGTGGCATAGAGAGGAGCGCTGCCTGTGCTGCTGCTGGTACAGTAAACTAATCTCCCCAGCGCTGATTTCCCTCCCTCCCCCCTCACCCCCGGCCGGAGCCTGTCTGTGCGGTCGGCCGGCCGCCTGTCTGTGCGGTCGGCCCGCCACCTGTCTGTGCGGGCGCCCCCCTGCCGCCTGTCTGTGCGGGCGCCCCCCTGCCGCCTCTCTGTGCGGGCGCCCCCCTGCCGCCTGTCTGTGCGGGCGCCCCCCTGCCGCCTGTCTGTGCGGGCGCCCCCCTGCCGCCTGTCTGTGCGGGCGCCCCCTTGCCGCCTGTCTGTGCGGGCGCCCCCCGCTGCCTGTCTGTGCGGGCGGCCCGCCGCCTCATTGTGCGGGCGGCCGGCCGCCTCTCTGTGCGGGCGGCTGGCCGCCTCTCTGTGCGGGCGGCCCGCCGCCTGTCTGTGAAGGCGGGCGGCCGGCCGCCTGTCTGTGAAGGCGACCGGCCGCCTCACTGTGCGGGCGACCGGCCGCCTCACTGTGGCTGCCTGCGTGTCCGTGCTGGAGGCCCGCCGGCTGCCTGCGTGTCCGTGCTGGAGGCCCGCCGGCTGCCTGCGTGTCCGTGCTGGAGGCCCGCCGGCTGCCTGCGTGTCCGTGCTGGAGGCCCGCCGGCTGCCTGCGTGTCCGTGCTGGAGGCCCGCCGGCTGCCTGCGTGTCCGTGCTGGAGGCCCGCCGGCTGCCTGCGTGTCCGTGCTGAATGGGTGTGGATGGGGAGTGGATATGGGCGTGACTGTAAAATGGGTGTGGTTAGGGGGCGTGGCCTAAAAATTTGCCCGCAAACTTTGTCCCTCTTTTCCTTCTTTAAAAGTTGGGAGGTATGTTATACTCTGCCTACAGAATGAGCACATGTAGGTAAAGACAGGAGCAATGCAAATATCTGTACTCACCATATCTATTTTTCTTTCCAGGGGTTCATTGATTCATTGAGCCCATCCATTCCTAGGGTAGACTATCTCTGCCACAGACATCCATGGTCGTTCCACCATTAACCTGTCATGATAGCCATCAACATGTGTGTCCCACAGCTCTGGATGCCTCTCTACTTCTCCAATCAGCCTCTCTGTATCGATTCTGGGCGCCATGGTCAGTACCTGTGTTCTCTGTGCACAAAGTTCCCCTGCAGTGAGAGGACAGGTGCCCAGCTGCTGTCTCGCGTGCAAATGAGACAGGAAATGTATGTTTGGCGCCAGAATTAATGGCCTACAATTGACCTAATAGATTGGTAACAAGTGTTTCAAATTTTGTGATGAAAAACCGACACGGACGATACGTGCTGAACACGGACATACTCGTGTGCGGTCCGTGCAGGCACGGACCCATAGACTAAAGCGGGTCCGTGCCTGCGTGTTGCCGGCAAAAAACGGACATGCTGTCCGTGTAGAAAAGCGCACACACGTACTTACCACACGGACACACGTTCCGTGTGATTTTACGTGCGTGTGCCATCTACCATTGAATAACATTTACAGATCAATGTGATATTGCAAAAAAGGCTTCTAGCTGGACTTTACAAGTTGCTCATATGACCTTTAAGTTTTAGCAAAACAAAAATGTAGAGTCATGCCTATGAGATAAGAAGAAGATAAGAAGAACATTTAGAGACAATAATAATCCTTGAGTTTGTCTCTTATTCCGAAGGCTCCATGACTATGAACTACTTACTAAATTTCTAATAAAATATCTTTAATAAAGAAATAGAGAAACTATTAACCCTTCTTTATCAATTTCCCCCTTTTGTAAATGGTATAACCTTCACTACAGGGTCAGTAGGCGTCCAAACAGGAGCTGCTGGCTCATGGGCCTAGTACCCATGAGGGGTCTTCCTACCACTTCACCCATCCACCCTCAGTGTGGACACCTACTCCCCGTCAGTAGAGGCCATTTGGGGTCCGTAGTAAACTACAGAGGGTTCCATACTGAAACTCTTAGAACATACATTATTCAATAGTTTAGGTAATGCATATATCAATGCTTTTACAGCTATATAAAGCAATAGACAGAATAACAATATTTGCATACAGGATTGTATAATGCCAGAAACCCAACCTGCCAGGCCCTTAAACCAATTAGCTGGATTCATAAAAGAAAATGTATTTCCTCACCAGGAGTCTTCGCTGGAGTCATCCATATATATACATATATACATACACATGTATATACATATATTAGGAGAACAGATAAAAACTGGTGACTATGTATGTAGATACACACATAGACACAAACACACGGAAACAATCATTGTCTTTTCCACAGATAGCAACATCATTATATTGAAGACTGAACCATAATCCATCGTAGGTAATGGGGCCTGAATGAGGGATCTTAGTCTTTACTTTGGTAACTACACCCTCAATGTCCGGATTGTATTCCATCCACCACGACTGTCCCCTAGGCTGTGTGATATTTAGCTGGAACCAGGGATTAGTGACCTTTCCAGCTATAGTCAAGGTGGCAAATACATCTTTTCACCAGAATATCCATAGAGTCCAGGTTTCATTGTACATACAGTCTGATATCAACACCTCCTGTGGTTCCAGAGGTAAGGCTAAATAAGGCATAGTCTTTGAAGAAATAGGACTGTGTGTGCAGATCCAACAGTCTTTTGGCTTTTCTCCTTCCATGTCCTCAGTAAGAGAAATATGGTGGCGAATGAGTTTATTATCCCAGTCCGTATTTAAAAGTTCGCTCAGTGCCTTTGTTTGGTGCAGCAACCCTGCTACACCTAGCAGGATAATTAGCAAAACTATCATTCTGCCGGTGGAGTGACCTTTTTACAGTGACTGGCGTGGATCCAGGTGGGCTTTCCCTCAAGTTTCACTGAGGTGGATGTGGTCAGCTGGACTTGGAATGGGCCATCAAAGCGTGGATCTAGGCTCCTTCTCACGTGTCTGCGCACGACCACCCAATCACCTGGATTCAGCTGATGCACATCTGCACTTGCATTGGGATCTGGAATGGATGAAAAGACATGTTTATGCACCACATTAAGTCTTTCCTGTAAGGCCTGGACGTAGGCTGTCATAGTGCCGTGCTGCATCTGTAACACTTGTGGAAAGTAGAGACCTGTTTTTGGGGCACTACCAAAAAGGACTTCAAAAGGAGACAAGCCTGTCTTTCTATATGGAGTGTGTCTGACTAAAAAGAGTGCCAGGGATAAGCACTCTACCCAATTCTTTCCTGTCTCTGCCATAGCCTTTTGAATTTTTAGTTTGTGTCCCGTTTAATCTCTCTACTTTTCCACTGCTCTGTGGATGATAAGGGGTATGGAATGCCTGCTCTATTCCCAGGGCCTGCATAATGTCCCTCATTATTTCTCCAGTGAAGTGTGTACCCCTGTCACTTTCTATGGCTTCTGGGATGCCATACCGACAGACTAGTTCCTTCATCAGTTTTTCTGCAGTTGTTTTAGCATTTGCACATTTTACTGGATAGGCCTCAACCCATCCTGAGAAGAGATCTACACATACCAGGACGTATTCATACACTCCTACCTTGGGTAGTTGTATGTAGTCTATTTGCAGTCGTTGACACGGTAGAGCGGTCTGGGTGTTGCTTTCTTAGGGACTTTTACTGTTTTATCTGGGTTGTGTTGTGCGCAGATAATGCAGGATTGTACGTGTTTGGAGGCTACGTAACTGAAGCCAGGAGCGATCCAGAAGGCATTCACCTGGTTACACATGTGACTTTTTGAGGCGTGAGTGGGGCCATGTGTTGCTTGTGCCATCATAGGGAACAGGGACCTTGGTAAACCCAACCTATCCTTACTTTCCCATACTCTATTCGAGTTCAGCCCAGCTCCCATTTTCTCCCAGCGTTCCTTCTCTGTTTGGGCAGCCTGATGCTGGAGGGATTTCAGGACATCCAGACTCACTGTGGCTGGGACTTGCTGGCTCCCTGCCACTATCCTCTGATCCCTAGGCCTCTTTGCTGCTGCTTTCGCAGCGGCATCCGCCCTTCTATTGCCCGCTACCTCCAGTGAGTCACCTTTTGTGTGTGCTTTCACCTTAATGATGCCAACCTGGACTGGTAACATTAGTGCCTCCATTAACCGTTTTACCAATTCTGCATTTTTAATAGGCTTACCAGCTGACGTAAGAAAAGCTCTACTTCTCCAGATGGGGCCAAAATCATGACAGATCCCAAATTCATAATTTGAGTCTGAATAAACATTAATTTTCCTACCTGATCCCGCTCTACACGCCTCAATGAGCGCTGTTAGCTCCGCCTCCTGCGCGGACATGTGCGGCGGGAGTGGTTCAGCTCGGATTACCTCATGTGAGGATACTACTGCATATCCAGTGTAGAATCTCCCATCCAGGTGGTATCTGGAGCCATCTACAAAAAACTCAAAATCTGCATTAGTAATAGGTGTATCATAGACATGTGGAAAACCTGCTGTCTCCTGACTCATCAGCTCTATGCAGTCATGCTCGTGTGTCATGTCAAAGTATTCATCCTCACTTGCTACCATTGTCACCAATTCCCCCTTTTCTGAATCTACTGGCAAAAGGGTGGCTGGATTCAGAACATTACACCTCTTGAGGGTGACATACTCAGGAATCAGAAGGGCACATTCAAGTCTGAGCTGTCTGGCCATAGACAGGTGTTTCGGTTGGACTTGCACAAGTATAGCATGGATGTCATGCGGGGAGTAAATTGCTAAGGGAAATATCAATGTGATCTCGCAAGCTTTCCCTAGCAGTACTGCAGCAGCCGCTACAGCATGGACACACGTGGGTGACCCTTGGACAACTGGGTCCAGTCGCGCTGAGTAGTTTAAGGGAATGGAAGGAATCAATAGCTTCCTGAGCGAGGTCAAAGGGGTCAGATGACAGACCATCATAGAGGGGTTGCATCATTTGCGAGGCAGACCTTATCCAAGGCCTGCAGTATGACACTAAGCCCAAAAAGGTGCGCAGTTGCTGGTGGGACCTGGGTAGGGAGAGATTTTGGACTGCTTGTTTTCTCTCCTCAGTCAGGTGTCTTGTACCTTCAGAGATACAGTGACCCAACTATGTTACCTTTTGCTTACAGTACTGTAATTTTTCACGTGAAACTTTGCAACCATTCTCTGCCAGGAAACACAGCAAAGAAATTGTGGCTTCCTTGCAGGACGTCTGGTCTGGACAGCAGAGCAAAAGGTCATCCACATACTGCAATAGCGTAACCTGTGGATGAGGCGGTTGCTCCAGAATTCCTGCCATCGCTGTAGAATAAATGGTAGGTGAATTCATTCCTCCTTGCGGGAGGACTGTCCACATGTACTGTTTCCCCTCATGTGTGAAGGCAAAAAGATACTGACAGTCAGGGTGTAGAGAATAATTCTGGCACACTTAGAGGATATATGAAAAGAAGAAAATCTTGGAATGCTTAAATGGTTTTATTTGTGCATAAGTCAAAAAAATGATGATAATTCATCCATCCAACGTTTCGACCATTTGAAGGTCTTTGTCAAGGACAAATTTATCTATATGGACAACTGTGTGGTGTATGTTCAATAATACGAAAACATCACCATGCAGTCAAAAATGGACAAAGGTGTAATCCTATATATAGGTGTGCCTTTCTCCACTTGTACCTTATGCATTGAAGTAAATTGATGATAAATAGTAGTGACCTTTTTCCAGAGGGAATGAAATATAGACAATTCTGAAAAAGCTGTTTAGCTGTCAAAGGTGGATACCTGAGGGCATAGGAGAAAATATCGTGTTTCCTTCACTGATGGTTTCTCAGTTGCCTCAGAAGAAAAGGAATGTTCTGAAAAATGCAGAAATAGTATACTGATACTTTCACTGAGTAATTCACAATCGCCTCAGGGTAACATAAGTGCTTAATATTGTTCCAACAAGGTGAACATGTATAGGATCATGAAATGAAAAGGACTCCTTATGGGGTTATCAAAGAGACCCTGAGGTATTAGATACTGGAAGTATTAGGTACAGGAAAGGGCTAGTGAGCCATATATGGTGTCACGTATCTTGCGTTGGTGATATAGGGTGTGGGCCCCAAGGAGACGTGCACTTCCAGTATCTAATACCTCAGGGTCTCTTTGATAACCCCATAAGGAGTCCTTTTCATTTCATGATCCTATACATGTTCACCTTGTTGGAACAATATTAAGCACTTATGTTACCCTGAGGCGATTGTGAATTACTCAGTGCAAGTATCAGTATACTATTTCTGCATTTTTCAGAACATTCCTTTTCTTCTGAGGCAACTGAGAAACCATCAGTGAAGGAAACACGATATTTTCTCCTATGCCCTCAGGTATCCACCTTTGACAGCTAAACAGCTTTTTCAGAATTGTCTATATTTCATTCCCTCTGGAAAAAGGTCACTACTATTTATCATCAATTTACTTCAATGCATAAGGTACAAGTGGAGAAAGGCACACCTATATATAGGATTACACCTTTGTCCATTTTTGACTGCATGGTGATGTTTTCGTATTATTGAACATACACCACACAGTTGTCCATATAGATAAATTTGTCCTTGACAAAGACCTTCAAATGGTCGAAACGTTGGATGGATGAATTATCATCATTTTTTTGACTTATGCACAAATAAAACCATTTAAGCATTCCAAGATTTTCTTCTTTTCATATATCCTCTAAGTGTGCCAGAATTATTCTCTATTAGACTTGCTATTTTTTCTGAGCACCTAATATATAACGCAGTGAGCCAGGAATAATCGTTTTGCATAGTCAGGGTGTAGAGGCACAGAGAAAAAATCAATTACTGTAAAACATTTGGAGGTCCCTGGGATTTGTGACAGTAAGGTATGTGGGTTTGGAACAATTGGTGTTACACTCTCAGTGACAGCATTGACAGCTCTCAAATCATGCACCATTCTGTATGTATCAGGGGAACCTTTGGGCCCTTTTTTTCTTGATTGGATACAAGGGAGTGTTACAGGGGAGGACCTTTGTACTAGAGCCCCTGCTTGCACATATTCTCTTATATCTCTGGTCAGGGCCATTGATTTGGCCGGGCTTAAGGGATACTGTTTTATCAAGGGACTTTCAGACACCAATCCCTCCTGTCCCTTCGTGGTCACCAGTTTCCTAGGCCAGAGGCAAAGGAGGAGGGAAGGAATGAGGAGAGTCAGTCTGCTTCCTCTCCTATTTGGGGTTTTTGCACTGTCGGGCGTAATGTCCATTCTGTCCACAATTCCAGCACTGTACGGTCGCTCGGTCACCTGGTGCCCCCCCTCTCTGCTTCCACTGTTTTACTTGTGCTCTAGCATGCATAACTGGTCGCTTGCATTTTGTCAGTTCAACCCCCTTAGCTACTTGCAGAAGGTCTGTTGGGTCCATGTTTCTCCACTCAGGTCTGGCCGTCTGTACTGCTTCTCGTAAAAACTTATTCATACCCTTAAACGAATATACTCATCAGTATTTTGTCATTAAGGGAGGTTCTGACTTTGTACCCCATGTCTGCCCACTTCAGCTGTAACCTCCAAAAGTACGTCTCTATACTCTCCCCTTCCTGCTGTATTACGTCAGTCAGGGAAAGAGGGAAAGGTTGGTCTTCAGGGTCAGATAACTGTTTTCTTTCCTCACCGTCAGAGTAATATCCAGCTTCCTCCCCAAAACTCAATTCCTTCACTACCTCTGTCTCAGTGTCAGCGTCCTCTGTCATCACATGTGATCTGGTTCGAACAGGATTTAGTGCAATCCGCTTAGGGCGAGTAACATTACACGTAGCACAAGTACTTCTCCAGTCTGGGTTTTTCTGACTACAATGTTTACAAGTCCATTCATCTGGTCTGGGTTTCTGATCATGTGAAGGGGGGCGGTAGCAGTCACAGTTTTTGCTCTTGGTGCATTAAAACATTTATAATACACTTTACATAACAATAATATAATACTACATCCCACTGTTATTTCTTTACATCCACAATGCTGCACCTCTTCCCTGAATCTGTGCCATTTCTCAACATCCAAACACCCACACTCTGGCATGTCTGCCTTTCTGAGTATTGGTCTGATATTTTTCACTGCTTCCTTGACTTTCCTTTCTTGCACTATCTGTTTGGCTGTTTTGGATCCTGCTGGAGCCCCACGCTGCACACTGAACAAGTTGCCCATGGCTTCAACTTATTCCCACACAGCCCACCTTTCTGCAAATGCCCTCTCAGTGTCCCTGGACCTTGTCAACAGGCCACACGTCTCCTGGCAAGTCAGAATGGGCTCTCAAGTTGTAGCTGGAAGGCTAAATCAGCATTCACTCTCACCTGCTACACTTGCAGGGCTTATTGGGAAGGGTTAAAAAAACACCTCTCTCACCCAATAGACCAGATGACTAAAGCAGGAAGGACCAGGTGTGATAGTCCTCTCACCTACTAGACCACCTCCATGTAAGTGGGAAGGCCACACTGCTCTCTAATCCACTTAGACCTGATGTGCAGTTGGGTACCCCATGCTGGTCCTTTACAAAGTATTCCAGCAATGAACGTAAACTAGAGTTAAACCAAAACAATCCTCAGAGCTGACTTCTCACAGAGGGCAGAAAATCGCGCAGCTGTTCACTAGCCCCCTCCCAACAGAATAGCAGCGCACAGTTTGTTTAGCAAGAGTCTTATCTCGTCCAGATTCAGCTTTCCAAAACACAATCCTAGCAGAAAATTGAGATTACTTATATACCTTCACAGTACTAATATTCTACTTAAAGGGAAAAACTACTTTGCTATAAAACCTTCATCCCCATTTTGAGGGGAAGAAACACACAATATCTCACTATAAGGACAGATCCCAGGACCACTTGTCTACTCATTAATTGATTCCAGAAACTTATGTAACAATACACCTTCCAAGGATCAGTTAACCTCACATGCAAATAAAATTATTTAAACCGCTCTTGACACTGATGGGAAAAAATACATATGTCAGGTATCCACTCAAATACTCTATATGACTATGCCCTGTGACATTTCACAACCGGAATAATTTTCACAGTCCACAGTATGACCTATAACCATTAGACTTATACATACATATTATTTCACCAAGTCTCTTATCTCAATTACTCATCACTTTGTTATTCAGAGGCTTCTCATCAATATACAACACCCTATTGCCTGCCTACTTTATCTAGGCATTAGTATGAAACCACTTATGAACACATATCCCTAGACCAGTGTATTATTGCCCATCAAAGATGCAAAGATGGCCAAAGCAAAACACAAAACACAGCAACACAGCAAATGTAATTATACAGAGACTGTCCCAAATTCCGTGCTATGCAATCTATGCAATCAGTTAATGGACGGACAACAGATTATCTTATTACTCTATATTTCAACTCTCATTCAGACATGCATGAGAAAAAAACAATACTCACTGGTGATGCCAGAGTTCTTGAACCGTGTGTACAGCCTTCCCAGAAAATTCGGGAAATTAGAGAGAGTGAAATAAAGTGTAAGAATAAAGCTTCTCACCTTGCTGCAGCTGAAATTTCACTGTCTCAAGAGTCCTCAAAACTTCTTCCGAATAGGCTGGTTGGCCACGGCTTCACGTTGGGCACCAAAAACTGTTGTAGCTGTTTTGTTTTGTCACAAGTCGGCTTATGGGATCACCAGTGAGGTCCTCTGAATTAGGCCTCTTCAGACCTAATCAAGATCGAGCGCTCGGAGAAAAAGACCTGCATTCATGTGAGCATGATCAATTTTCTGTTATTCAGCTAAGGTACAGTTTATTTATACCATTTACAGATCAATGTGATATTGCAAAAAAAGCTTCTAGCTGGACTTTACAAGTTGCTCATATGACCTTTAAGTTTTAGCAAAACAAAAATGTAGAGTCATGCATATGAGATAAGAAGAAGATAAGAAGAACATTTAGAGACAATAATAATCCTTGAGCTTGTCTCTAATTCCGAAGGCTCCATGATTATTATGAACTACCACCAGATATATTTACTAAATTTCTAATAAAATATCTTTAATAAAGAAATAGAGAAACTATTAACCCTTCTATATCAACATACTGAGGTAAAAGCTCCCCAATACTGACCATGTGCACAAGGCCTTACACATACTGAGGTAAAAACTCCCCAATACTGACCATGTGCACGAGGCCTTACACATACTGAGGTAAAAACTCCCCAATACTGACCATGTGCACGAGGCCTTACACATACTGAGGTAAAAACTCCCCAATACTGAACATGTGCACGAGGCCTTACACATACTGAGGTAAAAACTCCCCAATACTGACCATGTGCACGAGGCCTTACACATACTGAGGTAAATACTCCCCAATACTGAACATGTGCACGAGGCCTTACACATACTGAGGTAAATACTCCCCAATTCTGAACATGTGCACGAGACCTTACACATACTGAGGTAAATACTCCCCAATACTGAACATGTGCACGAGGCCTTACACATACTGAGGTAAAAACTCACCAATACTGAACATGTGCACGAGGCCTTACACATACTGAGGTAAATACTCACCAATACTGACCATGTGCACGAGGCCTTACATATACTGAGGTAAATACTCCCCAATACTGACCATGTGCACGAGGCCTTACACATACTGAGGTAAAAACTCCCCAATACTGAACATGTGCACGAGGCCTTACATATACTGAGGTAAATACTCACCAATACTGACCATGTGCACGAGGCCTTACACATACTGAGGTAAAAACTCCCCAATACTGACCATGTGCACGAGGCCTTACACATACTGAGGTAAATACTCCCCAATACTGAACATGTGCACGAGACCTTACACATACTGAGGTAAATACTCCCCAATACTGAACATGTGCACGAGGCCTTACACATACTGAGGTAAATACTCCCCAATACTGAACATGTGCACGAGACCTTACACATACTGAGGTAAATACTCACCAATACTGAACATGTGCACGAGACCTTACACATACTGAGGTAAATACTCACCAATACTGAACATGGCACATGACCTTACACATACTGAGGTAAATACTCACCAATACTGAACATGGCACATGACCTTAGGCTTTTTTCACACAGGGTGTTTTTTTCTGCAGCAAAATCTGAGCAAAAGCTGCAGCTTGTTATTAGCATGTATTAGCATTAAACCAATTAAAAAAAAAAAAACAAAGAAAAAAAAACTGCAAAACCGCCCTATGTGAACATAGCATAAATACTAAGGTAACAAAAACTCTAATACTGAACGTATGCAGGAGGCCTTAGGGCACATGCAGACATTGAGTATTTGGTTAGTTTCTTACCTCATTATATGTAAGGCCATGTGTGCACATTCAGCATTTGGTAAGTTTTTTTTACCTCCGTATCTGTAAAAAATACTGAGGTAAAAAAACCTCACCAAATACTCAATGTGTGCACATGGCTTATTGTAGTAGTGAAAATATATGGGTTTGGGATTGGTGTGGGCAGATGTCCCTGCCCTGTACACTGTGTGCGCCCCTCCATTATATCCACTACATACATCATGATACATGCAGAATATCCTGATGGAGGGGCACACACAGTATGTGGAGTCAGACATTGGAAATATCCAAGATGGAGGGTGGGCCAGTGGGGCGCACACTGAGCCCCACTGGCCCACCCTCCATCTCTAATATATAAAGCTGTGTGTGTGTGTGTGTCCGTGTGTGTCCGCTAAAGCAATCCGCACCGTTGCATTTACAATCACGAAATTTTGCACAGACGCCTCGTGTGACCCAGGGAACGTCATAGACTATGTTTTGACGGGAAAATTTAACCCCGCGCTTTACAGTTGCTCTCTAAAATCCTGCCTCCATTAAACTGAATAGAGGTGAGAGTTATAGGCTATTAATAGCAACTGTCAGTGGTTGCTATAGGAACAAAATAAACTGTAAGGGTGGAAACACATCTATGCGAGTAAAATAGGTCCGACTGGGCTGAAAAATACTCGGCTGATTTTAGTTCACGTTAGGTGCGAGTGCAACGCAAGTGCGATGCTTTTTTTTTTTTCCCTCGTGTGTGTGCGACGCGTGTGTGTTGCGATTGCGATGCGAGTTATCTGCCAGAGTTCACTTAATTTAAATGATCGACACATGGAATTTGCCTATTTAAATGTTCCAGCCCCCCACGTGGCTTTGGGTCTCACGTGTGCTTTGTATTCATCACAAGACACTGGATTTCTTTCAGCATTGAAGCATTATCCTATTGTCATCTAAAAAAGGAACAATGTCAAATCATTTGACATTCAATACGACAGAAAGAATATTACTTCATTGGGTACTTTCACGCCGTTTTGGAACATACTATCATGAACCATCCCTTACATCTATGCGAAGATATTGGCTCCATCCAATTGTCCGTCGCCGTGCAACAAGAGGTCATTTTACCCGTCTTTATGAAAAATTACGCGAACACAGTGACAAGATTTATGCCTACTGTCGCATGGATTTGACTACATTTGACTTCATCCTCACAGAAATTCGTCCTGATATAACCAGACAGAACACCCGTTTTCGAAAAAGTATATGCCCAGAGGAACGGCTATTGCTTACATTAAGGTATTTATTGTTTTTGTAGAAAATCTTTAAAAAATTTACATCACTATACAAATGATGCCAAATTTAAATTGCTAAAATATAACACAATTAATTAATCCATATTCTCTATATACAGATATCTCTCTACTGGAGTTTCATATGCTGCTTTGCATCTTGAATTTTTACTTGGAAAGTCCACTATATGTTCGATTGTGTCAACAACCTGTGCAGCAATTTGGGATAACCTGCACAATACAATGATGCCTGAACCAACAGTCGAAATGTGGCTTCAAATTTCAAAGGGCTTCACTAATAACTGCCAAATGCCAAATTGCATTGGAGCAATTGATGGCAAGCATGTTCGAGTTCGCAAGCCTCCAAACTCAGGATCGCTTTATTACAATTATAAACATTTTTTCTCTGTCGTTCTTCTGGCTGTTGCCGATGCGACATACCGATTTACTTTAATGGATGTTGGTGCCTATGGTGGTGCTGGGGATTCCCAAATTTTCACACAATCCACTATGTGTGCACGTATGTTGCAATCTACTTTACATATTCCTTTTCCCCAAATTGTAAAGGGTACTCAGGGACCCGCCATACCTTATTATTTTGTTGGTGATGAGGCATTTAAATTGTCAAGCAATATGATGCGACCATATCCCAGACGTACATTAACTCCTATGCGACGCATTTTCAATTACAGACTCTCGAGGGCCTGAAGGGTAGTTGAATGTGCTTTTGGGATAATGTGTGCTAAATGGCGAATACTGTACACACATATCCAGCTAAATGAACAAATGTAATTAAAGTAATTAAAGCAATAGTAATTCTGCATAATGTGACACGAACAAAAGAATGTCTTGATGCAGTAAATCAAGATATTCCTTTTTTTCAAGATCCCCATTTGTTAATTCGTTCCCAAAATGTAGAACAACTTTGGTCAGGGATAAGAGTGCGCAATCATCTATGTAATTACTTCAATACAGCTTCTGGATCAATTCCATGGCAACCAAATTTAAATAACGGCTAAAAAAAATGTTCCAATAACCTTATGATGGTTAACCAAATAAAGTTTATTTTTTTTCATTTATTTTCATTACAAAAATCATGCAAATCCAAATTTAAACTAAGAAACGGTATCATGCAGATAATACTTAGACGGGCAAATAATAATAATAATAATAATAGACGGGCAAAGAGACAGACGGGCAAAGAGAGCCCTGGAAAGAGACAACCGGGGAAAGAGACAGCCGGGGAAAGAGACAGCCTGGGAAAGAGACAGCCCGGGAAAGAGACAGCCGGGGAAAGAGACAGCCTGGGAAAGAGACAGCCGGGGAAAGAGACAGCCTGGGAAAGAGACAGCCGGGGAAAGAGACAGCCTGGGAAAGAGACAGCCGGGGAAAGAGACAGCCTGGGAAAGAGACAGCCCGGAAAAGAGACAGACGGGAAAGAGACAGATGGAGAAAGAGGCAGACGGGCAAAGAGACAGCCCTGGAAAGAGACAGATGGGCAAAGAGACAGACCTGGAAAGAGACAGACGGGCAAAGAGACATATGGGCAAAAAGACAGATGGGCAAAGAGACAGACCTGGAAAGAGACAGATGGGCAAAGAGACAGACGGGGAAAGAGATAGACGGGGAAATAGACAGACGGGCAAAGAGACAGACAAGCAAAGAGACAGCCCTGAAAAGAGACAGCCGGGGAAAGAGACAGCCGGGGAAAGAGACAGCCCGGGAAAGAGACAGCCCGGGAAAGAGACAGCCCGGGAAAAAGACAGCCCGGGAAAGAGACAGACGGGGAAAGAGACAGACGGTGAAAGAGACAGCCCTGGAAAGAGACAGACGGGCAAAGAGACAGACGAACAGACAGTGTGTATATATGTGTGTGTATATGTATGTATATGTATTGTGTGTGTATGTCCACTAAAGGAATCCGCACCGTCACATTTACAATCACGATATTTTGCACAGATACTCATTTAACTCAGGGAACGTCATAGACTATGTTTTGAGGGGATAATTTAACTCCACACTATAGTTATTCGCCAAAAAAACTCCTTACATTAAAGTCAATGGAGCTGGAAGCTACAGGTCATTAATAGAAGCTGTGATTGGTTGCTATAGGCAACAAAGGACATTGTTAGTATAAGAAGCTTATGTGTAAGGTAATATGATATCAGTGGAGAGACGGACAGAAAAGGAAAGAGAGAAAGGGAAAGAGACAGAAACAGCCAGGGAAAGAGACAGACAGACCGACAGACTGCCAGGAAGGGAAAGAGACAGACAGACAGAGACTACCAGATAGGGAAAGAGACAGACAGACAGCTACAGCCAGCCATGGAAAGAGACAGCCAGCCAGGGAAAGAGACAGACAGACTGACTGGCAGGGAAAGAGACAGACAGAGACTGCCAGCCAGGAAAAGAGACAGAGATTGCCAGCCAGGAAAGAGACAGAGACTGCCAGCCAGGAAAAGAGACAGAGACTGCCATCCATGAAAAGAGACAGAGACTGCCAGCCAGGAAAAGAGACAGACAGACAGAGATTGCCAGGCAGGGAAAGAGACAGACAGTCAGAGACTGCCAGGCAGGGAAAGAGACAGACAGACAGAGACTGTCAAGCAGGGAAAGAGACAGACAGAGACTGCCAGGCAGGGAAAGAGACAGAAAGACTGCCAGGCAGGGAAAGAGACAGACAGAGACTGCCAAGCAGGGAAAGAGACAGACAGAGACTGCCAGGCAGGGAAAGAGACAGAAAGACTGCCAGGCAGGGAAAGAGACAGACAGAGACTGCCAGGCAGGGAAAGAGACAGACAGAGACGTCCAGGCAGAGAAAGAGACAGACAGACACTGCCAGTCAGGGAAAGAGACAGAGACTGCCAGGCAGGGAAAGAGACAGACAGAGACTGCCAGTCAGGGAAAGAGATAGAAAGAGACTGCCAGGCAGGGAAAGAGACAGAGACTGCCAGGCAGGGAAAGATAACAGAGAGTAGTAGAATTGGGTTTTTCAAACCGCGCCAATGACCAATATGAACGTATGTAAGATTAATGCTACTTTTATTTCATGTTCAGGTCAACGCGTTTCTGGAGTCTCTGCTCCCTTCCTCAGGACATACAGGAAAAAAGTACATCAAATTGTCTAATGGAATGTACTTTTACATGTGAACATTATAATATATACAGCTCTGGCAAAAATGAAGAGACCACTGCACAGTTTTATAAAAATCAGCTTCTCTACATGTCTGACAACCATTCCATTCCAGGGTCAGTAGCTATGAAACGAGTGCAGTGAATTTATTCACTTTGAGAGAGACAGGCAGGGAAAGAGACAGACAGACAGACTACATGCACATATACACACACAGCTCTACAACAGACACATTTCCTTACACACACTATACATTACCTCATCTTACAGCTCTTGATCGGTGCAGAGGAGAGCAGACACTGGGAACTGCACGGAGGCTGCAGCAGCTGAATAACAGGACGTGCTAGTTCTCTGGTCATGTGATCAGGCAAGGTCCTTCATCTCAGCCTCCGTTCTGCTCCAGTGCATTAACTGTCCTCCTCTGCACCGATCATCACATAGATCAGAGCAGAGAGGGCAGCTCTCTATGAGCGACCCGAGCCCCCTCACTGCCCTGATGGCGGCCCCGCCCCCTGAGATCCGGTGAGCAGAGGAATGAAAGAGGAGGGGCCCGGGCTGTCAGCGGCCCTGCCCCCTCCTTGCCTCTGCTCACGGGGCCCCTACAGGAGTCATGATTATAATACCCTGATGCCGCCCCCGTCCTGCTGATGTGCTGCTGGGCGGGCGGATGACCCAGCAGCTTAATGTTTCATGCAGATTATAATGGGGGCAATGTACTTTTCTGAGCATGGGCCCCCCCGAAGCCTCGGGCCCCGGGCGGTAGCCCAGATTGCCCTCATTATCTGCCTATGGGCACAACATACGCACATCAAGGTCAGACCCGTCAGGACTAGAGTTCTGACAACTTGGAAAACTCTGGAAAACTTGGACTTTACTGAGCCCTGGGGCTTAGAGCGGGAGCTCAGCCGGGGTACCTAACTGAGGAGGGGGACACCCTAGAAATAGGACTCTCACTCCTCTCTCAAATCACCGGTGGTGACCCCTTTACCGGATCTGGCATTGACCAGCGCCCATCACGGCAGTGACCAGTGTGACCGGGCTGGCAGCTGAAGTTGTGAGTAAACTACACCCTGAACCCGCAGAGACTGTGTTGGCTTGTCCTTACCGGCGCTGCCACCTAGCGCCTAGGCGCTAATGGCCATTATTACCCTCATCATCCACCCGGACCGGCTCCGCCTGTGGGGAGCGAAACCATCCCGGCTGCCATAACACTTGCCCCGGCGAGGAACCCGGCAGCAGCGGCTACTACTGGCCGCATACCACAGGTGGCATCATGACAAACTCTCCCCAATACCCCGCATCCCCCACCATTTAACTGTACACCTCGGGGCAACAGAACTGGGCAAGGCCACCCCGTGACAACGCCTGACCCGAAACGGCCTGGTGATGAGTAGGCTGACTGCCTGCCCCATGGGCAGTAGCATCAATTGCCCCCTCTCCATAGGGCTTTAAAAGAGCAAAGAGGTACGGTTCATGCAACACCTAGACCTGTGGGCCGGAATTAGATAAAGGATGACATGCTTCAGTGACCGGTGTAGAACCCTTAGTCACAGATTCATGCAACACACAGGCTGTGGGCCGGCATTTTAATTTGAAAAGTGAGTATGTGGTGCCCCTGAGGCTCTGGTCGCCACAAGGTACTGCACCTCAGTTAAGGTGCGGTATCCATCTCAGGTAAGGGGGGGTTAATCACCAGTGTTCCACCTCCACACTTTACATACAGCTTGGGAGCCTTCTCACGGGGTGGGATGGCTCAGGGTAGATAGGGGGTGGCCATCACAATGCATGGGACTTCCCCGGTCACTGAAGCCAGCCACCTGGGGGGCAGGTCCACTTGGGGGTAGAGGTAGGCGCAACACACTTATACACTCTGATCATGGGACCATAGTTCTGACAAGACACTTCTGGAATTCTTGGACATTACTAGGCCCGGGGCTTGGAGCCGGATCTCAGCCTGGGTACCTAACTGCTGAGGGGGACTGTAAGGGACATCCTGAGATATGATGAGAATTATGACATTTAGTCATGTCAGTCAGCTACTCCGTGATGTTGCCCCCCTCCCTTCCTGCTGCTTGGAGACCCAGCAAATGTAAAACTCAAGGTGTCAAAATCCAATTAGGATAGCTCTTGAAACAGCACACCCCCTGCGGAGTGAATTGCCCTACACAGGAGGTGGGAAGGGAGCTGCAGGTTTATAACCTAACTTCAAACGTCTCCTCCAGGCGATCCGGAGCCGTCAAAAGAGTTTCGATATTGTGGGGTACATCGCCCCCACAAACAAGACAGGCATATTTTCATATTCCCGAGGGCCAGACGCACATAACACATATTTCGGCAAAACTGTATAATGTGCGTAGTCCTCCATAATTAATAACTGGCCACAGGAAGCCCGCAGGACTCTCATATTTCCTATCAAAACGGAGATCAATTCACAACAACAAAAATGAGGGTCATATCTTCTGTGTGAGAAGCTCAGGGGCAGAGCTAGGCTGGGAAATATAACGTTAGATTATTCTCAGCTAGCAGCGGGGGGGGGAATTCCCAGCCAGGATGATGTCACGAGGGGGGGCCGTATGAGCCCAAGACAGAACAGATAAAAGTTAGGCACAGGGATCTGCGCATCGTCTTTACTCGAGGGTCATGCGTACTATACACATTTGAGGAAGTCCATGAAAGCCTGGTCAAACGGCGCCCCGCTGTGGCTAGACGTATAAGGTAACTGCTTGATCTGACTCTGTTTGTGACCACGTCTTATCTGTAAATGTATTCTGACATATATATATATATATATATATATATATATATATATTCTGTAAATTCCATATTGTATATATTGTAGCATCTAGTGTGCCCTTAAGGCGATTAAATATACATAATTTTATCTTGGGCTGTTCTGTTATCTCGATCCTGAGTTCCACGTCTGTGGGCTCGGCGTAATAGTTATTGTAATCGATTGGTGGCAGCGAGTTTATGCTAAGGATCATTGTGGGCAACCAGTGAGATCTGGGGAGGATTAGATATATTCCGCCCGCAGTAGTCACCCTTCAATCATCGGCATAGTAGAATAGCGGCCTCCTTGCTTATTGTCTGGCAATTACATAATTGGCCTGACTATAAGAGGGGCGCTAGAGAGCGAGTCACATGCTCTGTCTGGTGGAGAGGGGGGGTGTAACTTCCACTTCCTCCCCCTTTTCCTGACAGAGACATCCTAGAAAAAGGACACTCTCTCTCTCCTCAAACACCCGTGGTGGCCCCTCACTGGCATGGGATTGACCGGAGCTCACGACTGCAGAGAACAGCACCTGGGTGCAACTCTAAGTTAGTGAGTAAAAGAAACTGGAACCGCAGTTCCTGACTCAGACTCTGATTAGCGACACTGTCGCCCCATGCTCCAGTGCTCCCAGGGGACTGCCAAAACCCTTCATCATCCACCTTGGGCCCGCTCCTCCTGTGGGGAGCGACACCATCCCAGCTGCCATAACACCTGCCCCAGTGAGGAATTCTGCAGTGGCGGCTACTCCCTGGCCACATACCACAGGTAGCGTCATGACAAACTTTCCCTATCACCCCGCTTTCCCTTCCTTTTACTGCATGACTCAGGGCAACGGAACTGGGCAAGGCCACCCGTGGCATCGCCTGACACTGTGGCGCCCTGGACTAGCCAGGTCCTCACAGGTACTACAACATGCACCCCCACCCCGAGATAGGCACATCAGGCAGACACAAAATCCTTGTTGCCTCCCTCCAGAGGCTGATGTCCACACCAGGTTGGGTGGAGCCAGGCGGTT
Source organism: Anomaloglossus baeobatrachus (assembly GCF_048569485.1). Lineage (NCBI taxonomy): Eukaryota > Metazoa > Chordata > Amphibia > Anura > Aromobatidae > Anomaloglossus > Anomaloglossus baeobatrachus. The sequence goes on from NC_134364.1 coordinate 127,990,623, forward strand.
GGCCCCACCCACTGAGGAGTTCACAGTCCTGGAGGCGGGAAAGGAAGGCAGTGCAGTTACGGAAGTGGAAGAGTGAGGAGTAAAGTGGTAGTAGATGAGCAAACTGACTGTGTCCGGGTACGTGGCCCGGGCACCGAGAGAAAGGTTGGCAGACGGTGGTGGCCGTCTGCAGGAGAGGCAGATCAACGTGGAACCGTAGGACCGGGGACGGGCGGTGGCCCGCCGGTACCGAACCGGGGAGCGAAGTGAAGCCAGCACAAACCGGCAGGGGCTGCGGACCCCGACCAGGCTTGGAGTCGCCGTTAAACAGGTCAAATCCGTTAGTGACTGGAACCCCAGGGGTTTCCTAACAGCCAAGACCCGATTGAAGGCAACCGTCCAACCAGAAAAAGGAAATACAGCTACCGCCACAGCTAGAGTTCCAAGGGCCAGAGCCTGCGGGCAAAAGGGCTCCTCCGGCACATATACACGCTGGGGAGCGGGTTACCGGTGGGAAGCCATCGGGACCGAACATACACAAAGGTGCAGGGAAAGGCAACCACCACCAACCGTCCAGGAGAAACCACAGCAGCCGGCTGCGGGACTCGTCCATCCAGCCGTTTGGTTTACCAGAGACTTTGCATCCATTTGTGGCTGAGTGAGTACTACCGTGCCATCCGGCACCGCGCTGGGCAGTCCAAGTGACCCTGCACCTTGCCAACCCTGCCTCCCCGTCACCTCACCGGGACCACCAACCCCATACCCACGGAGGGGAGAGAAACATCCCAGCTTCTCCCTACCATCGCTCCCGGGATCCCCGTCAATAGCAGCGGTGGTGCCCAACCTCACCACAACCCGTGGGTGGCGTCACGAACCAAATCCCCAAACCGAACTACCCCCCTTTCACTCATGGGCGAGGAGCGCCGCTCGAGTCCCCGGATCCGGCCCACCGCTCGAGCCACCGAGCAGCAGCAGCAGCGACAGACCCGAGCGTGGTGAGCGCAGCGCCCAGCCGCCCGCGACAACACGACCCGCAACGAGTAGGTTAACCACCTGCCCCATGGGGCGCTGCAAGTACACAGCGACCGTGCCTTCTGCAGCAGCACATCCAGGACATAATACTGCCGTAGAAATTGCTGTACAACCAGGTTGATCCATGTAATTCATATGTGATGGCACCCAGACGTAGTGTTGCACAGCTGTAGTGCCACCACTAGGTTTGCACCCTAATCACACATGGCCTTCCCTAGTTCCAGGTTGAGTGGAGCCAGCTATTTATGTAACTCAGTCACCAAAGTACCAAGAAAGGAGCAGCTGGATATTCCTGATGACATATTCACTTCTATAGTACATGTGGAAAGGGAGTAGTAGGAGATGGAAGAACTGGAGCCACCACCTGCGGGGCAGAAAATCACTGTGGTGGGAGAAGTGGGTATGCCACAGCTGATGATCTGTGTTTTCTGTCAAATAACCTGCATAGTATTGCTGAACAAAAGAACAATAATTTTCAGACTCTGACTCTAAGGGGTACTTTGCACACTACGACATCGCAAGTCGACGGTAGCGATGCCGAGCGCGATAGTCCCCGCCCCCGTCGCAGCTGCGATATCTTGTGATAGCTGCCGTAGCGAACATTATCGCTATGGCAGCTTCACACGCACTCACCTGCCCTGCAACGTCGCTCTGGCCGGCGAACCGGCTCCTTCCTAAGGGGGCGGGTCGTGCGGCGCCACAGCGACGCCACATGGCAGGCGGCCAATAGAAGCAGGGGGGCGGAGATGAGCGGGATGTAAACATCCCGCCCACCTCCTTCTTTCCTCATTGCAGCTGGGACGCAGGTAAGGCGATGTTCCTCGCTCCTGCGGCTTCACACACAGCGATGTGTGCTGCCGCAGGAACGAGGAACAACATCGTAACATCGGTCCTTCCGAAATTATGGAAATGACCGACGCTACACCGATCATACGATTTCGACGCTTTTGCGCTCGTTAATCGTAGTAAAAAGGATTCATATATTCCGATGTCGACAGCGACGCCGGATGTGCGTCACTTTCGATTTGACCCCACTGACATCGCACCTGCGATGTCGTAGTGTGAAAAGTACCCCTAAGGCCGGCTTCTCACTTGCAATTTTCTCGCAGTAGTGCAATGCGAGAAATTCTCGCATTGCAGTCGGACACGTTAATCAATGAGGCAGCTCCCATCTGCTAATTTTTCTCAGTCCAAATCGGACTGAGAAAAAAATCGCAGCATGCTGCGTTTTGGAGAGTTTCTCGTGCGAGTCTCTCCCATGCAACTCTATGGGAGCGGGTAAATAAACGGATGTCACACGGACCGGCACTCACACCATCCTAGTGACATTCGTTTTTCTAAATACATTTATCGCATGTTTCACAAAACACTCGAAATGAGTGAGGTCTCACAATGTCAGTCAATCTCTACCTCTGTCAGTCGGTCTCTCCCTCTCGGTCTCTATTCTCTCTCTGTCGGTCGGTCTGTCGGTCGGTCTCTCTCTCGGTCCATGTTGGTCTATTCCTTCCCCCCCCCCTCTCATACTCACCGGTCCCCGATCACCAGCGCGGCACTGCATGGCGTTCACACTGCTCCGGCGGCTTCTCCTCTTTTGAAAAAGCCGGCCGCTCATTATTCAATCTCGTATTCCCTGCTTCCCCCGCCCACCGGCGCCTATGATTGGTTGCAGTCAGACACGCCCCAATGATGAGTGACAGCTGTCTCACTGCAACCAATCACAGCTGCCGGTGGGCGGGTCAATATCATGCAGTAAAATAAATAAATAAATAATTAAAAAAAACCGCTGTGCGGTTCCCCCCAATTTTAATACCAGCCAGGGTAAAGCCACATGGCTGAAGGCTAGTATTGTCAGGATGGGGAGCCCCATGTTATGGGGAGCCAACCACCCTAACAATATCAGCCAGCAGCCGCCCGGAATAGCCGCATCCATTAGATGCGACAGTCCCGGGACTGTACCCGGCAATCCCGAATTGCCATGGTGCGGTGTCAATCGAGGTAATAAGGAGTTAATGGCAGCAGCCCATAGCTGCCACTAAGTCCTAGATTAATCATGGCAGGCGTCTCCCCGAGATACCTTCCATGATTAACCTGTAAGATTAAGAAAATGAAGACATACACCCAAAAATCCTTTATTTGAAATAAATAACAAAAAAACCCAACCCTCTTTCACCACTTTATTCAAGTCCACAAATACCCTTCCATGTCTGACGTAATCCACAGAGGTCCCTCGACGCTGTCAGCTCTGCTACATCGGAAGCTGACAGAGAGCAGTCACAGACCACGACCGCTCTCTGTGAGCTACCGCAGCGACTGAAGTGAGTAGCGCTATCAGCGATGACATCACTTAGGTTACCCGCGGCCACAGATCTCAGCAGGAGGACTTCTGCTGTGGCCGCGGGTAACCTCAGTGACAGCACCGCTGATAGCGTGGCTCACTGCGGTCACTCAGGGGATTTGCGGTCACCGGTGAAACCTTCACCAGTGACCGAAAATCAGGGGCCATGCCACACAGACAGAGCCGCAGGATGACAATGAAGTCGGGTGAAGTTCACCCGACTTCATTCTGATCGTGCGGCTCTGTCTGTGTCTGCTGTCAGCGGCCATTCAGCTCTGCTACATGGCTCTGTCTGTGTCTGCTGTCAGTGGCCATGTAGCAGAGCTGAATGGCAGATGACATAGTAAAAACGGATCCCATACGCATCAAACACGCATTGCACACGCACTGCAATCATGAGAAAAAAATAGAAGAGTATAGGTGTAAAGGGTGCTGTCGTGGACTCTGGAAAATCCCATTACTGGTAAGTAATTTAGTCTTTTCCTTTCGCCACGACAGCACCCATGAGAGACTTAGAGAGAATATACACCTAGGGAGGGACAACCGTTTGAAGGACCGATCTCCCGAACGCAAGGTTAGAGGAAGAAGGGCAGCCCAAGAGGAGGCCATTGCCCTAGTAGAATGAGCCTGTACAGTGGAAGGCAGAGGTTCTTACTTCACCGTATATGCCATGGAAATAGCATCCCTCATCCATCGGGCTAAGGTATGCTTTGTCACCTGGCGACCTTGCCTGGAACCCTGAAAGGCAATAAACAAAGCCCTATCCTGTCTCCAAGGGGCTGTCCTAGCGATATAGGTGAGAACGGTTTCCCTGATGTCTATGGTGTGAAAACGACTTTCTTCCGGTGTGGCAGGGGCAGGAAAGAAGGAAGGGAGGATGATCTCTTGACTGCGGTGAAACTGACACCTTAGATAAATAAGCCGGGTCTTTCTTGAGAACGATCCAATCCGGAAATATTCTAAGGAAGGGAGGATCTACGGACAGTGCCTGAAGGTCGCTAACACGCCGGGCAGAAGTAAGGGCAACTAAGAGGCAGGTCTTTAGGGACAGCAATTTATCGGACGCTGAGGAGAGGGGCTCGAAGGGTGCAAGGGTCAGGGCATCCAGACCCAGAGTAAGGTCCCAGGGAGGTGTGCTGGTTATACGGACCGGCTGGCTGCGGTCACATGCTTTAATGAAACGCATGACCCACCGATTACCTACAATATTGGAATTGTAGAGGTCGCCCAGGGCAGAAACATGAACATTGAGGGTACTGACCAAGAGACCCATATCTCGTCCAGACTGGAGAAACTCCAGAATAGAGGAGATCGGGACCACAGCAGGCGAGGAACCAGAAAAGGAGGCAAGGAAGAGTTTCCATATCCAACCATACTGTCGGGTGGTGACCGGTTTTCTACTCTGCAGCAGGGTATCGAAAAGACAGCTGGAAAAACCGTGGGATGCTAGTAACGCCCTTTCAAATTCCACGCCGTCAAGTGGAGTCCCTTGATGCGGGGATGAAGGAAAGTACCCTGTGACAGGAGGTCTGGCCGGGATGGGAGAACCCAGGGGACTGTGACCGACATGTGACTCAGGAGGGAGAACCAGGGACGTCTGAGCCAGAAGGGAGCTATAAGGATTATCCGAGCCCGTTCCTCCCTGATCTTCCGGAGGAGCGCAGGCAGGAGAATCAGCGGAGGAAAGGGATAGGCTAGACTGTACTGCCAAGGGACCTGAAGGGCATCGGGGACCGTCGGCCGATCCGTCTTGTTCAGGGACCCAAATTGTTTCAACTGCCTGTTGTCTCTGGTAGCAAATAAGTCTATAACTGGTAGGCCCCAGCACTGGACTATCTGAGTGAAAACCTCCGGATGTAAAACCCATTCCCCTTGACGGAGAGTGTGACGGCTGAGAAAGTCTGCCTTCACGTTGTCCACCCCCCAGATGTGCACGGCAGAGAGGGACAAAAGATGTGTTTCGGTGAGTTCCAGGACTTGAACTGCCGTCTTCATGAGGGAACATGACCGCGTTCACCCCTGGTGGTTGATGTAGGCGACCACCGTCCGATTGTCCGTACAGAGCCGTATATGGGTGCCCCTGAGGAGGGGAAGGAAGGACATCAGGGCTCAACTGACTGCCATGAGTTCTTTCAGGTTGGAGGGTGCTTTCGTCTCCTGACCGGACCAGAGACCTTGGGCCATAGAGTCCCCCAAGTGAGCCCCCCACCCACAAGGGCTGGCGTTGGTCGTGATGAGACTGGTGGGGTGAACATGCCACTCTTTCCCACAGGTCAGGTTCGTATCCGACAGCCACCAGTTGAGGGAAGCACGGGTGGCGTTTGTCAAGGTCAGAGGACAATCGAGCGACCTGTGATGGGACCTCGCAGCCGCCAGGACCTCCTACTGTAGTTGTCTGGTGTGAAGCTGGGCCCACTGTACAGTGGGGATACAGGAAGTCAGTGACCCTAGCAGAGACATGGCGGTCTGGAGAGAAAGTGAGCTGTGACTTTGCGCGTGACGTATGACCCTCTGAATCGTCGCCACTTTTTCTGGCGGAAGAAAACAACGCTGTCATTGAGAATCCAGGAGCATGCCTAGGAAAGACTGAAAGGTGGAAGGCGTGAGTCTAGACGTCTGCAGATTCAATAGCCACCCGAGACGTCCCAAGGTCGATATAGCATGACTGAGGCGGAGTGAACACTGCGCTGCCGTGCTAACCACAACCAGGAGGTCATCTAAATATGGGACGATGAAGGTCTGGTGTTCGCGAAGGTGAGCCGTGACCTCAGCCATGACCTTGGTGAAAATCTGCGGGGCGAGGGAAACGTCAAAAGGAATGGCCGTGAATTGAAAATGGTGACCGGAGTTGTGAATCACAAGTGCCACCCGGAGGTATTGCTGATAACGTCGGTGGACCGGGATGTGGTAATACGTATCTTTCAGATCGAGGACCGCAATGTAACAATCGGGAAAGAACAGTTTCATAGTGGACAGGAGGGATTCCATTTTGAACGGCCGGTATTTCAGGAAGAGTTTTAGTTTCTTCAGATTAATAATGGTCCTGAAAGACCCATCCGGTTTGGGGACCAAGAAAAGGGGGGAGTAGAACCCTTGGCCTCTCTGATGTAACGGAACTGGCGTCAGGACCTGCTTATCCACGTGAGTGAGAACTTCTGACACCAATGCGTGATGTTGTGCCGCCGATCTCCTGGTGGGTGTAGCACAAAAAAATAGAGGAGGGAGGGACATGAATTCCAGTCGGAGACCCTGCGAGAGTAGGTGTCCAGAATAAAGGAGCTGGAAGTGATGGACTGCCATACGTCCCTGAAAAAACGGAGTCTGCCTCCAACTGGAAAAACCTCATTACTGTTTGGGGTACTTCCGACGGAAGGAAGGGTTGCCAAACAGGGCTCCCTTGGACCCAGAAGCGGGATTGTCAGACCTGTCCCTGCGTTCTGGCGTGGTGGGCTGGAAGCGGCGTTTGCGAAACGGGTGCCTAGTGGGAGGAGGAAACGCGTTAGGGAACCCTTTTTTACTACCTCCAGCCTTGGTGAGGATGTCATCCAGCTGGGACCCAAACAGGAACTCACCCTGACAGGGAAGTGCACACAGCCTGGATTTTGAGGAAGTGTGCCCCTTCCACGATTTTAGCCAGAGGGCTCTCCGGGCCGCATTAGAGGACCCTGCTGACCGGGCCGCCAGACGGACAGAATCGGCTGACGCGTCCGCCAGGTAATTAGCCGCATCCTTGAGCAGAGGGAGAGATGAAATGATTTTATCCCAAGAGGTACTGGACTTAAGCTGTTTCTCCAGGTGGTCCAGCCAGACTGAAAGGGACCTGGCTGTGTATGTGGCAGAAATGGACGGTTTCGGTGCCCCTGCAGAGGCTTCCCAGGTTTTTCGCAGGAAGGCATCTGATTTGTGGTCCAGAGGATCTCTCAGGAATCCCGCATCCTCAAAGGGGAGTGCAGACTTCTTTGAAGATTTCGCCACGGCTACATCCACCTTCGGTACTTTGTACCATTGTGAGAGGTCCTCGTCATCAAAGGGATATCGCCGTTTTGAAGAAGATGGAAGGAACCCACGGTGATCTTGCTTCTGCCATTCCTTACGCACAAGGGATTTAAGGGCCTCATTCACAGGGAAGGATTTCCGCTTCTTCTGAGTGAGACCAGCGAACAGGGTATGATCCGCAGACTTGGGGGTTTTCTCTTCTGCTATTCCCATGGTTGAGCGAACAGCTTTTACTAAGCCGTCCATTCCGTCCAAGGAAAAGCACGCTTTCCCCACCTCGTCAGAAGAAGACGACGAAGAAGAAGCTGAAGACGAGACTCTGTGGCTACAGTCTGAGTCAGACGACAGGGGAGAATCAGGCTGTTGTCGAGCTTTCTTGTGCTTCTTAGACCCCTGAAGGGATTTAAGAGAGGCCTGAATCTCCGAGCGGATCAGTTCCCGTAGATTTGGAGGGGGGGTAGTTGAAGCCGGAGCTTCCCCTTGAATAGCCTGGATGCAGGGCCCACAAAGGCGCTGTTTGTAATCTTTTGAGAGGGGACAGGCGCACAGGGGGCATTCTTTATTATTCATTTTAGCAGCGCATTTCCTAGGGGCCTAGAACAGAACCGAAAGGGAACATCAGTATGGGGGGACATTCACGTAGTTCACTCACCCATACCAGGAAAAGACGGATACCGGCTTTGGAGGTGGAGACTAGGGCTTCGTCAGGCGACCCTTAGAGGATGCAGAGTCGGTGCGGTCCTCCTTCCTCTTGCGACCTGCAGAACCTCTGGAGTCGCTGGAGTCCTTGTGTCTAGTATCCCTGGACAGAGAAGGGTCCCGGGATGGAGAGGTGCGAGGGCTTCCCATTATGGAGAGGGCCGGAGCACGCTCCTGCAGGCTCCGCTCTCCGTTTTGTAGTGTCCATGCTCCAGTCACCTCCTCCTCCTCCCCCCCCACCCAGGAAGGGCTCCTGTGCACTTCCGGGTACCACAGCAGGGACGAGCGCTGACGCGGCAGGCCCCAGACATGCCCCCTCCTGTGCACATGTTTCGCCCAGGGACAAGGGGTACTCAGATCCGGGCCACGGAGTCACTTCTGTGGGTATCACGGTGGCGTGACCCGGTCTGTGATCCCAGGCTCCACAGTAAGAAGGGGATTAGGTAAGGGAGATTGTCCGTGACGCCACCCGTGGTGTGCGGTGAGGTAACGGAGCACCGCCGCTGCCGGTTAATGGATCCCGGGGATGGTGGTGGGCAGCAAGGTGGTGATTTCCCTCCACAGGTAGGGTGTTGGTGTCCCGGGACCCCGGTGAGGTGGTGCAGGGGGGAGATGGAGATGGTCTGAGAGCTGTGCGTCCGGTTGGACCGGGGGATGTTGTTACTCACAGTTCGCTTTGCAGAAAATTCACACAGAGCCAGGAATTAACCAGAAACTGCCGGAGTCCGCAGCCTTCGGTATGGGGGGTGTTAGTGTCCCACACACGGTGCAGCAGCCCCTGTTCTTTCCCTGCAGCCAGGTGCCTTTCTCTCCACTCTCTTCCTCCTTCTCCTCAGCCGGGAACGGGAAGTCCACTCCCCTGCAGTGATCCGGGTCACCCTAGGTACCGGCGGGCCGCTACCCTGCCCCGGCTACCTCTGGCCCCTTCCTCACTAACAGCCTGTCCCGGCCCTTTCGGAGCACGCTTCTGTAGCAGCCCGGAAGCTACAACTCTGGACTCCTCTCCTGTCTCTCCACACACTCTGCTCCAGCCCCTCCCCTCTGCTCTGTTTTTCTCTTACACTGGGGGATGTGGTTTGTCCTGCTGCACTGGTGTGGGATCAGGTTACCAAGGAGGATTAACTCTTTCTGTGACAACCTGGCTTTGCCAGGGCATCACACACACACGCCATGCGACACGGACGTCGCAGGCACATGACACAGAGAGGGCCTCCGGCCCCACCGCGCACAGCAGCTCCTGCCAGCGCCCGCGTTCTGTCAGGAGGGATGGGTCCACGGGCTTCTCCAGGGCACCTCCCCCGGTCCATTACCCCCCGAAGTGTTCCTCTGCACTTCTGGGTCACTATAGTGCAGAGCGTGCGCTGACAGGGCAGGCCCCAGACACGCCCACCCCGCGCGCACACACCATGCAACGTGGAAGAAGCAGGCACATGGCACAGGGAGAGCCTCCGGCCTCACCGCGTACAGCATACTCACCAGCGCGCTCCTGCAGGCGTCATTTCCCTGGCGGCAAACCGGACCGAGGGAAAGAGGACGAGTTGCACCAGGAGGATGGAGTCCACGAGGGGAGCTCCACCGACCATGCTTCTGGATCCTGAGCTCCGCCGTTCTCCCGGAATCCGCACGGACGCTACCGGACCCAGGTACTGTAGGTTCCGATCCGTTCAGGACAGGAAACCAACTGATGGGTGAGGGGGACCGCCCCTTTTTATCTGTAGGTTTCCTGTCCTGAAGGGGGCGGATCCCTCTCTCGTGGGTGCTGTCGTGGCGAAAGGAAAAAAACTTTTACAGAGCATTTTTAAAAATGGTTTTATATTTTTATCATTTTACAAAACATATGAAAATGCAAACCGTAAAAATCCTTTCAGGCAAATAAAATAAGGTATTAATACAGCAGGGAGGTACGGTTCATGCAACACACTGCATGTGGCCTGGCATTTTAAAGGGAACCTGTTACTAGAATTTTCGCTATTAAACTAAAAGAATCCCCTTCTGCAGCTCCTGGGCAGCATTCTAGAAAGGTTCCTCTTGCTACTGGGCTCCCTTTCAGACCTAAATAAACACTTTATAAAATCTTACCTTTTGGTATGCTAATGAGCTTTTCTGGCCACGGGGGCGGGCTGTATTGCATCTGTTATTCCCTCTCCTGCCGCTGTTCGCCGTCCCCCAGTGTTGATTGACACATAGATGAGGCCGCCGCCCACATCTTCCACACAATGCTCCTGACGTCTCGCGCATGCCCAGTGGCACTATCGCGGGACTGAGCACTGTTCAAATCGCCAGCGCCGGTGATCTTATTGCGCAGGTGCGAGATTATGGGCGTGTACTTGGATGACACTGGTGATGACATTTTCATCACTAGCGACATCCAAGTGGCCGCCCATAATTTCGCACATGCGCAGTGGCACTATCGCGGGACTGAGCACTTTTCAAATCGCGAGCGCCGGTGATCTTATTGCGCATGCGCAAGATTATGGGAAGCTACTTGGATGACGCTAGTGATGAAAATGTCATCACCAGCGTCATCCAAGTACCCGCCCATAATCTCGCGCCTGCGCTATAAGATCACTGGCGCTGGCGATTTGAACCGTGCTCAGTCCTGCGATAGTGACACTGGGCATGCGTGAGACTTCAGGAGCACTGTGGAGGATGTGGGCGGCGGCCGCCTCATTTATGTGTCAATCAACACTGGGGGATGGCGAACAGGAGAGGGAATAACGGACGCAATACAGCCCGCCCCCGTGGCCAGAAAAGGTAAGATTTTATAAAGTGTTTATTTAGGTCTGAACCAGTAGCAAGAGGAACCTTTCTAGAATGCAGCCCAGGAGCTGCAGAAGGGGAATCTTTTAGTTTCATAGCGAAAATTCTAGTGGCAGGTTCTCTTTAATTTGAAAAATGGAGACATGCCGGAGTAGCAGGTGTAGGGGCTATTGCTCACAGAAGCCTGGCATTACACCATCGCCTACTCTGCACAGTCTGGGACTGGGGTGGGAAACACACTGGACATCCACGATTTGATCATCTTAATGAACGCTAGGCGGTCTACGCTTTCAAGGGATCATCACGATCTAAAACTTGAAAATGTGGTGCTATCGTCCACTAATGAAGAATCTTGTGTAAAGATCAAGAATTTTAGGCAGTCCAAAATTCTTGGCTAAACCTCACTAATGACACCTTTGTGTGAAACACCCAACTACTTGGCTCGTGAGGTGTTAATCACAGGAGGAGGAAGACGCAACAGACGCGGATGATTTGTTGGCTGGTGGTTGGGTAGACCCGGAAGTCCACATTTTAGCGCAGTGAAATCCCCACTGTAAAGCATGTTGGTTGCGCATGTGCCTGTTCTTGCATGTAGTAGACAAATTATTTGAATTTTTGTCTCTACTGAATCGTTGTTTACAACGTTGGCAAATAACAAAAGTTGGGACGGGGGGCGGAGCCGGACATGGCTGAGTGAGGACGCTACTTGCTAGAGCTCCTCTAAATAATCCCCCATAGAACCGGTTTATTAGCCACAATGGGCAAATCTGCAGTAAAAAAGAACAAGCCCGGTAAGCCCAGCACCTCGGGGAAGCCTCCTGCACCCCAGGGCACCATCGGGGCCTATTTAACACGCTCCCGGGAGCCTGAGACCGGCTCACTGCCACAGAAAGAGCTGCGGCCTACAGGGCCTGAAAGAAGCCCTGCCACAGCGCCAATGAGGGCAGCAATCCAGGGGACCCAGAGAAGGGGTGAGGAGATGGAGATCCCCCGTGGCCCGGGAGGACCCTCCGATAGTCCAACGGCAGCGGCAGGAGCTGATGTACCCCCCGCAACTGGGACGGCATTACCTCCAGCGGCGCCATTCCAAGATGGCGGCCGCGATCCTGGGACGCTAGCAGGCAGCCTAGGGCTGGAGGACAGGTTTCCCGCGGCAGCGACCCTACCTGCATCACCCTCCGTTGTGCCTCCGCTGCGTCCGGGCGGCTCCGGCGACATGCCTGCAGCCGTACATCGTGAAGCTGGGAGTGCGGCGTGCGGGAGCGGGACGCATGGGTGCTCGGGCCCAGGAGATGACTCACCGCTGCGAGCCCGAGCACTGAAGAAGCAGACGACACAGGGAGAAGCTGCAGCTCTGACACCACCGCTCGTGTCCACACAAGCAAGCGCAGGGACCAGAGGTGAGGAGGGAGCAGCAGTAAACCCTGCGGGCCGGCTGTACTACAGGAATCAGGTACAGGGCCCACAGTTAGACCTGGGGAGCGGAGTGCACTCTAGTGGGGGGAACAACACCCCCAGTCACTCACCAAGAGCTACACAATCCTCAGGAGGAGCAGGCAATGGAGGAGGGCCACCTACATCTCAGATGGCTACCAATGAGCCCTGGGGGACACCTCAGAGAGAGACGCATTCACCAGATACCTGGTCCACTGGGTCCTCTTGGGCTGAGAGTCCGACAGCCACCGTCAGGGACCTAGATAGGGGCCCATTAATCCCTGTGAATGGGGAACCCAGAATACTGGGGGCACCCCCAATACATCTCACATCTGCACCACAAGTATGGGACGGCATCAAAAATCCCCAGAACACGCAGACGCTGACATATGGACCGGCCCTTCAGGACTCTTTTTACGCATACCCAAATATGTTCCACGCGGCCGCCTCAATGGGCGACGAGCGCCCGGCATCTCTGGCAGACCTACGGTCCCTGTTACAAGCAATCCCCACCAAGAGTGACATTGCAGCTCTGGCTAATCAAGTAGTGGCGGAGTGCAAACAAGAATTTATTCAGCTGCGACAAGATCTCTCTTCACTTACTCACAGGGTAGATACCCTGACAGAGCAACAATCTGATTCTCAGGTATCTATCCGATCTATCCAAGAAACTGCTGAAAACCAATCTAAGCAACTATTTGCCCTTCAGCAGCATGTGGATGACCTAGAGAACAGAAACAGACGAAACAATCTGCGGATTAGAGGTCTTCCGGAATCTATTGCCGCCCCTGATATCCCTGCTGCTCTTCGTTCCATCTTCAACAATTTGTTAAAGAGGCCACCAGGAGCTCCCCTTGAACTTGATAGAGCCCATAGAGCTCTACGCCCTCCGGATCCGGATGACTCCCGCCCAAGAGATATCATATGCAGAGTACACTTTTTTGCTGTAAAAGAGGCCATTCTACAGGCAGCCAGGAGAAAACAGAACTTATCATACAATGGCTCTACCTTTCGCATAATGCCTGACCTCTCACGACACACTCTGGCCCAACGTGCGACTCTTAAACCCCTCCTTGATGTCTTGAAAGAGAGAGGTCTGCCATTCCGGTGGGGATTTCCGTTTTCCCTATCGGTACAGAAGGACTCCCGATGGATGACCCTGCGTTCTCCAGAGGACCTCCCGGCTTTTATCAAGAGTCTGAATCTGCCTGCAATGTCTATTGCAGCCTGGCCGACTACACTACTCCAGCCGTGGGTGCCCAGGGGACGGCCTACCTCCTCTAGACCACCTCCACCTACTGAGTCCAGCAGGGGGTTGCCTCCGAGAGGAGAACGGGGTCGCAGGGCGGGCCGCCCGCGTTAGCTGATCCCGAGGAAACCAAAGGCTGACAACACCTGTATGACTTATACCTCTTACAGTAATGAGGCTCACGTGGCTTCCACATGATACCCTCCAGTCTATTCATAGCCCGTATCCCATAAGAATTTATTTCCTTTACCGGTGTCTATGGTTATCCATAATGTTTTTTCTTTCTTAGTATATATGGAGCTCTGCTCGGATATGTCGGACTTCCTTTTTCCCCAAATAGGTTGGGATCCTCTGTCCTGCCTAGATGAGGCGGATATGTTCCCTAGGAACGTTTGTTCGGATTCAGTTAACTATGATAGGCTTTTTTTGCCTGTTGTTCTTCTTGTTTTTTTCTCTTTCTTCCTTTTTTTCCCACTACCTCTTACTTTCCTCAAGTCTCCCCTTCTCCATATCTTCGGCGGCCGGGCTGAACGTGTCCGATTCTCTTTCTTAAATATCTCTAATGACTTATTCTCTTATAGATGGCGGACTTAACCATCGCTTCTTTCAATGCCAGGGGCCTCAAAGTTCCGGAGAAAAGGACACAGATATTGTATCATCTTCATAAACAGAAGGTGAGAATAGCGTGTTTACAGGAGACACACTTTAAACAAGGACATGCCCCTATTCTTAAAAATAAATATTACCAGACATGGGTATCCTCAGACAACCCAGACTCCCGTTCTAAAGGCGTGGCAATAGCCATCCATAAATCCCTCCCACATCAAATCATAAAGTGCACGACAGATAGTCTTGGCAGATACATTATTCTCTCACTGAGGGTGGGGACCCACATCTTCACGATAATTAACGCGTACGCCCCAAATCACAAACAGGATAGTTTTATTTCCCGCCTGATCAGTACCGCGATCCCCCTGATACAAGGTACGGTGATTTTATGTGGGGACCTTAATATCACCCTGGACCCTACTTTAGACAACTCAAAAGGGAAATCCAGTATTGCATACACCACTATCAAACGAATTAAAAAAGCTTTACTACGCATGCAGCTGTTCGACACCTGGAGAATACAACACCCATCGGACAGAGACTACAGTTTCTATTCCCACACCCAGGATTCATATAGCCGTCTTGATTACATACTGGTACAACATAGCGCGCTCCCTTGGGTCCAACACACGAGAATGGATAATATATTATGGTCAGACCATGCGCCGGTATATTGCACGATTGAGATCCCCTCCCTTACGGCTCCTAGGGGGTCGTGGCTTCTGAACGAGTCATTGCTACTGGATGAGCTTTGCATTTCGGATATCCAGACCTCCATTGCAAGATTCATGGAGGACCACTCAGTAGATGACACAGCCCCCACGTATAAGTGGGAGGCACTGAAATGTGTCCTACGTGGCATTTTTATTAAGCATGGGTCTCGAATCAAGAAAGAGAAAGCCCAAGACATAGTAAAAGCTCTCCATAGGGTATCTGAGCTGGAGCTCATCCACAAGCAAGCTTTATCGGCCACGAACTTACGGGCACTCCTACAGGCTAGATTCGAGGTTAAGAAACTGCTTGATTCCTCATATCAGCGTTTGATACAGGTAGGGAAGGGGAAGTTTTATGAGTTTGGGGATAAACCCGGCAGGTTGTTAGCAAACGCGTTGAGGGAGGGCAGAGCTCACACCCTCATTCCCTGCATCAAGAACTCACGCGACGAATTACTTTACGCCACCCCAGACATCTCAAATACCTTTCATGACTATTATTCCAAGTTGTATAATCTACCTGTCGAGCCCCATAGACCGAGTGATGTAAATCCCTCAATGCCCTCACCTTTTAGATGTCCCGACAGTTCTATAATAGACAACCTGGAAAGTCCATTTTTACTGGAAGATTTATTGGCAGTGATTCGCGATACCCCGGGCAATAAGTGTCCTGGCCCTGACGGGTTCCCCGCCAAATTTTATAAATCCTTCTCGGAACAATTAGCGCCTCTAATGCTCCTTTCCTTCAATTCAATCTCGGACTCAGTCCCCTTTCCGCCCCACTCCACCACAGCTCATATTTCCCTAATTCAAAAGCCCGGAAAAGATCCCATGACATGTAGCAGTTATAGACCAATATCACTACTTAACGTAGATTTAAAAATTTATGCCAAGCTTTTGGCAAACAGACTTAGCCCCTTGCTCCCTAACTTGATCCACCTTGATCAGGTTGGATTTGTCCCAGGTAGAGAGGCAAGGGACAATACCATAAAAACCCTGGATTTAATCCAACATGCACACAATAAAAAGCTGCCCATGATGTTACTGTCTTTGGATGCTGAGAAGGCTTTCGACAGAGTCTCCTGGCAGTCGTTATCACAGACCCTAGACCATATAGGCCTGGGGCCAGTTTTCTCGTCTAAAATTATGGCGTTATATCACTCCCCGACTGCTCTCCTTAGGATTAATGGCACTCTGACGAAACCCTTCTCCATCCGAAACGGGACACGACAGGGTTGCCCCTTGTCACCGTTACTATATGTATTAGTCATGGAACACTTGTTGTCAGCCATCCGGGCTAACCCAGACATAAGGGGAATTAGGATTGCCAATCGGGAGCATAAATGCGCTGCTTTCGCCGACGATCTTCTGGTATATTTAAGTAGCCCCACCACATCCCTCCCGTCCTTAATGTTGGAACTAAACCGGTTTAGTAAGTGGTCCAATTTTAAAATTAATTTTGATAAATCAGAGGCCCTAAATATCTCCTTGCCCCAATCGACTGTAAATGTTATAAAACCAAACTTCCCCTTTAGATGGCCACCCCATGGTAGCATCGGATACTTAGGCATCAAGATTCCATCTGACCTATCCAGACTCTTTCAATTAAACTACCAGAGTTTTCTGTCACGGCTCGAGGGGGATCTGACTCGGTGGCATGGGGGCACTCTTTCATGGTTTGGCAGGATCAGTGCACTCAGGATGACGGCCCTCCCGAGATTGCTATATTTGCTGCAGACGGCCCCGGTCTATGTACCGGCAACCTATTGGGCCAAGATGCAGCGCATGTTCGGTAGATTTATCTGGTCTGGAAGACGCCCTCGTATTGGAAGTGGCGTCTTGACTAGGACCAAAGGTGCAGGAGGAACGGGGCTGCCCGATTGTAGGCGATACTACTTGGCGGCAGCTCATGCCAGGGTTTTGGATCTTCTACATAATTCTAGCTCTAAACTGTGGGTTAGCCTGGCACAAGAAATATGCCCCTTATCAATTCCGACCCTGCCGTGGACCTGGCCACTCCTCACCAAACATAAGATTGAGATGTCTTATAGCACCAAGCAGACTCTGAAAACGGTGCACTCTGGGCCGTCACGTAATCTCCTGATCCAACCTAGAGGGCCCCTTATGCCACTGACGGACAACCCGGAGTTTCTGCCGGGGGCATCATCCAACAATTTTCTAGGAAGCACGAAATTGAACCCCTTGAGGCTAAATCGAGTGATTCCGAGGGGGTCCATTATCCCACTTCAGGAGATAGTAGAGAGTTGTAATTTTAAACTACGTTTTCATTTTGAATATGCCCAACTCAAGCACTTCTTGACTTCCCAAGATACTATCATGACTCACCCCTCACCCCAAACCCCTTTTGAAAATCTATGCACTGGTTCCTCTAATACGCGCCATGCTATATTAAGGGTGTACAAGCTTCTGACGAGTACAGTAGAGGCGTCGCCTCCTCGCTTCTGTAAAGCTTGGGAGTTAGAGCTCAACCAACTGATTACCGGGAGCCAATGGGAACGTTGTTATCGCCTGACCCACAGGTCCGTGATTGCCACTAGGATGCAGGAAACTAGCTATAAAATACTTTCCAGGTGGTACAGGGTTCCGGCGTCTCTACACGCGTGGTGCCCCGAAATACCTGACTCTTGCTGGCGATGTGGAGCCTCGGGAGGCACCATGTCCCACATCTGGTGGCACTGCCCGAGCCTGTCGGTCTTTTGGAGCAAGGTACTGGCAGCCATACGAGGGGCCACAGGAATTGTGGTCCCCAGTCGCCCGGAGGCAGTTTTACTGTATATCTTTGACGTATCAGAAAAGGTTTTTAGGAAATCGATCCTAGGCCACCTTCTCCAGGCCGCCAAGACCGTGATTCCTCGGCGGTGGAAAGATCCTAACCCCCCGACGGTAGATGAGTGGATAACAGAGGTAAATGTTATTCACCGCATGGAAATGGTGATGGCCCAATCTCGAGGGCAGACGGTGGAAACGGCCTCCAAGTGGTTCCAATGGGACTCCTTCTTGTCTAGTAAAACACTTCTTGAACTACTTTAACCTCCGGACGGGGGGCACTCTGGCCTTTTCTTTTCCAGATAGTTCACACCGCACTTTTGACAAATTTTCAGCTCAACGGACATTGCATCAGTCCCGGTCGCCTCACTCTGCTTTCTATTCTCTCCCTTCTCTGCACTACCCCTATTTCTCTAGACTCTGTGACTTCCTCTTGTTTGAATATCTTCTCCTTGATTTATCGTTTTATTGTTTTTTGTTTTTTTTTTTTTTTTTAAGTGATTATCTATGTTCCATTTATACCATCCATAGAATGTTGCGAAGCCGGCGAAGGCTTGGTTTAGCATTAACTTCTGATCTGTTTCATTTGCAATAGTATGGATGTATGTTCTAATTTTGTATTTCCTGGAAAATTAATAAAATCTTAAATTGGGAACAAAAGTTGGGACATCCTTTACTGTCTCAAAAAAGGCCCAGGTTGTGCAACTCTTCCTACGTGTTTGTGTGGGAATCGCCAACGTAACATTCTCACCTTCCTCCTCCTCCTCATCTGCTGAGCTACACAACTGCGTGCCTCTGAGGTCACTAAGTGGGATCTACAACTTCATTATCAGGCTCTATGTTGTCCCACTCTTCCTCTTCCTGACCTGACATCCCAGGACAGTAGGCATGCGCCTCTGAAATCTGAGTCTCATCATCATCACCTACACCCCCAGGGTGTTATGGACAGGAGACTGCTGAAATTCCCATAAATATCTCATTCAAGGGTAAACTCCTTCCCTATGCAGGGATAGAGGCCACCCAAGAGCTATGAACCACTACCCCAAGAGTCCAGGAGGAAAAATCCTGGTAAACCACCAAAATAGAGTGTGATGCCCTGGCAAAACCAGGTTGTCACACAGCCTGCACAAATCCACCAAAGTGCAGACCATTCTCCTCTTTGACACCAACACCGTCCCCACACAGGTATACACCAGCCAATCAGGCCCTAGTCACCCCCCCCAGGACAATGGGAGGGACCGAGGAGAAGAGTTTAGGAAGTGACAGAGAAGAGTTTAGTTTCAGTTTGAGCTGTAGTCAGTGGAGAGCTGACAGGAGGGAGTTGGAGCTCCCTGGAGAGGGTGGTAGTCGGGGTTAGTGCCCCGGACCACCGGACGACTGGACTAAATACTACTGACTGGTTGGCAGTGAGGGCCACAGGCGACGGAGATCCGGTCGTGGGTAACCTGAGGTAGACCGTGGCAGGGTTGTAGCCTGCTGGTGCCGACAGAGGGGATCCGGTTCGGAGGCCGTTTCAAGCGGACTAGTCCAGACAAGAGAGACAGGCAGAGTGTGCGGAAGAAAGGGCCCCTGGCTTTATACCTGTCTGTGGACCCGAATACAATCGCCAGAGGTTACCGGTCACTGGCAATTTGGTTTACCACTGACTCTGTGTGTTTACTGACCCTCCAAGTCAGCACCAGCTCATCCAGCACCATGACAAGAAACACTGAGTTGCCTGCTTCCTGCAATCCCTCACCATCCTCTCGGCCCCGGGACTACACCTCCCCTACCCGTGGAGGGGATCCCACCTTGCTGCCCTGCTCCATCAGCCCCGGGCACCCACATACAAGGCAGCGGCGGTGTCACCATCCCTCACCGCAACCAACGGGTGGCGTCACTGACAAAAACTCTGTCCCCTGTAAATAACCCCTTTTCACTCGTGGGCGATGGACGGCTGCGCGAGCCCCGGATCCGGCTGCCACTCGAGCCACAGCCACCGCCCGGATCTGAGCGCCTCAAGCGGCCACCCGGTTGTGGTCTATCCCCCGCCCGCGACACAAGATTGGTTGGAAACTAACAGACGGCAACCCCCTGACTATATATACACAACTAGAAATAGCGGTGGAGCGTGCCTACTCTACCTAGACACCTTGTCACCTCCTAAGAAACTAGCTAACTTCAAATATGAAGAAAGGAATCCTAGCTTGCCTCAGAGCAGCCCCCAAGGGATAGTTAAAGCCCCCAACATATATTGACGATGATATAAGAAATAAACAATACACAGTTGGTTAGGGATAGACTTGAGCAAAGAGAGGCCCTGCTAACTAAGACACAAAGGATAGGATAGATGACTGGGTGCTGCCATCAAAAACCCTAATTTATGCCAACTCCTGATGACCAAAATTCCTTTAGGGTTGTAACAATGTGTCCCCCCAGCCAGCAACATAATGTAATCAAGCCTCCAGCAGTGTGGTAACAGCATTTCCCTCCCTGGCCTATGTGTCTGGACTTTAATGTAAGCAGGCCTAGGTCAACATCTAGTGGGTGACTGTGTCATTGTTCTTCTCTACATGGGACTCATCCAATACCAGCCTGTAGTTCCTGGAAACTACTCCATATAAAGTCACATACTGAAAAGTGGGTGTGAACCCTTTATCATCCAGGGGGTGGATCTAAGGAGAGAAGGAGAGGTGGAAGAATCAGACACATGTTAGTTAGTTGATGCTTTGTTGGGTGAAGTGCAAGGATCTGTTGCTGAGGCCAGGTCCTGGTGCCTGTGTATGAACTATGGGACATTGAAGATCAGCTGCTACATGGGATTGTGTTGTCTCAGCCACGATGCTGGATTTAAGGAGCTCATGTAAGGACTGTTGTTGCATTTTCCTTGGCGTCGGATTGCTGGGTGCTGCCCCCGGATCTGCTTCCTTTGTGTGGACTCATTGTGGACTCTAAAGAACCATTTGGATATTGGATGTTCTATGCTACCTGCCTCAATAAAACTTGTTGGAGTGTTCATCAGCCTGTTGGCATCTCGCCGTAACCACCAAACAGTGAGTAAACACGTTAAAAGACTCCATGGATTGTGTTTGAGTCATTCTGTGCCTTGTGGTTCCACCCACTCAAAACGGGCCCTGGGGCCAGCCCTACTCTCGGGGGGCCACACCATCTAACTGCACCTACCAACAACCCCAGGCGTCCCTTAACCTGCAATGGCGGTCCCCTGACCGCAATACCGAGAGTGGCGTCACGAAAATCCTAAAGAGAAGGTTCCCGACCTGTGACCAGACCATCCCACGTGGAGTCCCTGAAGGTAATGTACCGACACAACACCTGTGGGGCTTCACACTTATCCAAGGCTCCAAGGGCGAGATCAGGATGACTAGGAAAAAAGGCAAAAATTGCATCCACAAAATCAGACAAACTGCAACAGACAACACTGGAGATCTCCAAGAGAAAAAGACAAGCTGGAGAGTACTGGAGAAATGTCTGGCGGGTCACAGGCACACGGCCAACATAACAAGAGAACTTGGTGTTCAAGACATGTTCACTGGAGCAAAACTGACACAGGAAACAATATCACTAGAGTTGAGCGCGGTTCGCGGTTCAAGGTTCTCCAGTTCGGGGCTCGAGTGATTTTTGGGGGTGTTCTAGATCGAACTAGAACTCGAGCTTTTTGCAAAAGCTCGATAGTTCTAGATACGTTCGAGAACGGTTCTAGCAGCAAAAAGCAGGGCTTTTTACAGCTACAGTGTGCAGGAGCCATCGCTGGCAACCTGCCACAAGCTGGTAACCAAAATAAACATCGGGTATCCAAGCAAAGCGCTTTGGTTAGTAACCTGATGGTTATCTTAGTTACGTGCAGGAAGCCCACACTTCCCGCTCAGCTCACTCCGCCCCCTCCTGCCCGCGGCATGTACACATATACACACACACACGTACACATACATACACACACACACACACACACATCCCCCCCCCCCCCGCTCGGCTTACCTGCGGTGATGAAGTCCCGCCATCCCGACCTCAGCGCTGTCCTCCATGGCCGCCGCTTGTCACATCACCTCTCGCTTCCGACTCGAGACTAGCAGTGACGTCACGGACCTCTCGCGATATTTGGCTGTGAAGGCGCCGGTCACTGAACTCAGTGACAGGGGCTGTCGGCAGTGCTGGAGATCAGCGCAGGTAATGTACCTCGCTGACAGCAGCACTTGTCATGCCCTGCAGTGACCTGGGCTGACCCATTGATGTTAGCTCAGGTCACTGCACTGCTCTCCCAGCCAATGGGGAACATCCTGATCTTCATTGACTGGGACAGTGTGGATCGTCATGGCAACCCCTTGGATTACAGCAGACCTGGATTTGTTTTTCATTCTAATAAATTGGTTAAAGAGGGAATGTTTTGGGGAGTGTTTTTTCAAATAAAAATGTGTTTGTCGTCTATTTTTTTTTATTACTGACTGGGTTGGTGATGTCGGGTATCTGATAGACGCCTGACCTCACCAACCCCAGGGCTTGATGCCAGGTGACATTACACATCTGGTATTAACCCCATATATTACCCCGTTTGCCACCGCACCAGGGCGCGGAATGACCTGGGGCGAAGCACCAGGATTGGCGCATCTAATGGATGCGCCACTTCTGGGGCGACTACGGCCTGCTATTTTTAGGCTTGGGAGAGTCCAATAACCATGGACCTCCCTAGTCTGAGAATATCAGGCCCCAGCTGTCTGCTTTACCTTGGCTAGTGATCCAATTTTGGGGGACCCCTACGTGTTTTTTTTTTAAAATTATTTATTTAATTTAAAATAACAGCGTGGGGTGCCCTCAGTTTTGGATTACCAGCCAAGGTGAGGTTGCCAGCTGTGGTCTGCAGGCTGCAGCCGTCTGCTTTACCCTAGCTGGCTACAAAACTAGGGGGAACCCTACGTCATTTTTTTTTCATTTTTTTGGCAAAATACAAAGCTAAGCACCCCTTAGTGCCACATGAAAGACACCAAAGGGTGCTCCACTTTTTCTCCACTTTTTCTCCATTTATTCTCCACTTTTTCTCCATTTTTTTCTCCACTTTTTCTCCACTTTTTCTCCATTTATTCTCCACTTTTTCTCCACTTTTTCTCCATTTTTTTCTCCACTTTTTCTCCACTTTTTCTCCACTTTTTCTCCACTTTTTCTCCACTTTTTCTCCATTTTTTTCTCCACTTTTTCTCCACTTTTTCTCCACTTTTTCTCCATTTTTTTCTCCACTTTTTCTCCACTTTTCTCCATTTATTCTCCACTTTTTCTCCACTTTTTCTCCATTTTTTCTCCACTTTTTCTCCATTTATTCTCCACTTTTTCTCCACTTTTTCTCCACTTATTCTCCATTTATTCTCCACTTTTTCTCCACTTTTTCTCCATTTTTTTCTCCACTTTTTCTCCACTTTTTCTCCATTTATTCTCCACTTTTTCTCCACTTTTTCTCCATTTTTTCTCCACTTTTTCTCCATTTATTCTCCACTTTTTCTCCACTTTTTCTCCACTTTTTCTCCATTTATTCTCCACTTTTTCTCCACTTTTTCTCCACTTTTCCTCCACTTATTCTCCATTTATTCTCCACTTTTTCTCCACTTTTTCTCCATTTTTTTCTCCACTTTTTCTCCACTTTTTCTCCACTTTTTCTCCATTTATTCTCCACTTTTTCTCCACTTTTTCTCCATTTTTTCTCCACTTTTTCTCCATTTATTCTCCACTTTTTCTCCACTTTTTCTCCACTTTTTCTCCATTTATTCTCCATTTATTCTCCACTTTTTCTCCACTTTTTCTCCACTTTTCCTCCACTTTTCCTCCACTTTTTCTCCACTTTTTCTCCACTTTTTCTCCACTTTTTCTCCACTTTTTCTCCACTTTTTCTCCACTTATTCTCCACTTTTTCTCCACTTTTTCTCCACTTTTTCTCCACTTTTTCTCCATTTTTTTCTCCACTTTTTCTCCACTTTTTCTCCACTTTTTCTCCATTTATTCTCCACTTTTTCTCCACTTTTTCTCCATTTATTCTCCACTTTTTCTCCACTTTTTCTCCACTTCTTCTCCACTTTTTCTCCATTTATTCTCCACTTTTTCTCCACTTTTTCTCCATTTATTCTCCACTTTTTCTCCACTTTTTCTCCATTTTTTTCTCCACTTTTTCTCCACTTTTTCTCCATTTATTCTCCACTTTTTCTCCACTTTTTCTCCACTTTTTCTCCACTTTTTCTCCACTTTTTCTCCATTTTTTTCTCCACTTTTTCTCCATTTATTCTCCACTTTTTCTCCACTTTTTCTCCATTTTTTTCTCCACTTTTTCTCCACTTTTTCTCCATTTATTCTCCACTTTTTCTCCACTTTTTCTCCATTTTTTCCTCCACTTTTCCTCCACTTTTTCTCCACTTTTTCTCCACTTTTTCTCCACTTTTTCTCCACTTTTTCTCCATTTATTCTCCACTTTTTCTCCACTTTTTCTCCATTTATTCTCCACTTTTTCTCCACTTTTTCTCCATTTTTTTCTCCACTTTTTCTCCACTTTTTCTCCATTTATTCTCCACTTTTTCTCCACTTTTTCTCCACTTTTTCTCCACTTTTTCTCCACTTTTTCTCCATTTTTTTCTCCACTTTTTCTCCATTTATTCTCCACTTTTTCTCCACTTTTTCTCCATTTTTTTCTCCACTTTTTCTCCACTTTTTCTCCACTTTTTCTCCATTTATTCTCCACTTTTTCTCCACTTTTTCTCCATTTTTTCCTCCACTTTTTCTCCACTTTTTCTCCACTTTTTCTCCACTTTTTCTCCACTTTTTCTCCACTTTTTCTCCACTTATTCTCAACTTTTTCTCCACTTTTTCTCCACTTTTTCTCCACTTTTTCTCCATTTATTCTCCACTTTTTCTCCGCTTTTTCTCCATTTTTTTTCTCCACTTTTTCTCCACTTTTTCTCCATTTATTCTCCACTTTTTCTCCATTTTTTTCTCCATTTATTCTCCACTTTTTCTCCACTTTTTCTCCATTTTTTTCTCCACTTTTTCTCCACTTTTTCTCCACTTTTTCTCCATTTATTCTCCACTTTTTCTCCACTTTTTCTCCATTTTTTCCTCCACTTTTCCTCCACTTTTTCTCCACTTTTTCTCCACTTTTTCTCCACTTTTTCTCCACTTTTTCTCCACTTTTTCTCCATTTATTCTCCACTTTTTCTCCACTTTTTCTCCATTTATTCTCCACTTTTTCTCCACTTTTTCTCCATTTTTTTCTCCACTTTTTCTCCACTTTTTCTCCATTTATTCTCCACTTTTTCTCCACTTTTTCTCCACTTTTTCTCCACTTTTTCTCCATTTTTTTCTCCACTTTTTCTCCATTTATTCTCCACTTTTTCTCCACTTTTTCTCCATTTTTTTCTCCACTTTTTCTCCACTTTTTCTCCACTTTTTCTCCATTTATTCTCCACTTTTTCTCCACTTTTTCTCCATTTTTTCCTCCACTTTTTCTCCACTTTTTCTCCACTTTTTCTCCACTTTTTCTCCACTTTTTCTCCACTTATTCTCAACTTTTTCTCCACTTTTTCTCCACTTTTTCTCCACTTTTTCTCCACTTTTTCTCCATTTATTCTCCACTTTTTCTCCGCTTTTTCTCCATTTTTTTCTCCACTTTTTCTCCACTTTTTCTCCATTTATTCTCCACTTTTTCTCCATTTTTTTCTCCACTTTTTCTCCACTTTTTCTCCACTTTTTCTCCACTTTTTCTCCACTTTTTCTCCATTTATTCTCCACTTTTTCTCCATTTTTTTCTCCACTTTTTCTCCACTTTTTCTCCACTTTTTCTCCACTTTTTCTCCACTTTTTCTCCATTTATTCTCCACTTTTTCTCCACTTTTTCTCCACTTTTTCTCTATTTATTCTCCACTTTTTCTCCATTTTTTTCTCCACTTTTTCTCCACTTTTTCTCCACTTTTTCTCCACTTTTTCTCCACTTTTTCTCCACTTATTCTCCACTTTTTCTCCACTTTTTCTCCACTTTTTCTCCATTTATTCTCCACTTTTTCTCCACTTTTTCTCCATTTATTCTCCACTTTTTCTCCACTTTTTCTCCATTTTTTTCTCCACTTTTTCTCCACTTTTTCTCCACTTATTCTCCACTTTTTCTCCGCTTTTTCTCCATTTTTTTCTCCACTTTTTCTCCACTTTTTCTCCATTTATTCTCCACTTTTTCTCCACTTTTTCTCCACTTTTTCTCCGTTCTTTTTCTATGGTCGGTCTACCCATTAGCTCTGCCATGCATACTGTAGCTCTACACCTACTGCACATGTTACTTTATGATTGACATCTCTTTCGTACCAGAGCTGTCTAAGCCTACTCTGACCCCATATTTGTCATTACTATATTGTCCTTGTACTGTATTATGACATTTGTATCATGTGTTTCATTTCTTGCTGTGTTGCAATTTTTTTGCTGCATCCCAATTGTACCTCTACATTGTTCGAGTTTATGTTATTGTTCTCTCACTCTTATGTGATACTGATTATTGTCATTTTTCATGATTACATGCAGATAAGTCCAATCTGACGAAGGCTCAGGCCGAAACGTCATTTGTAACTTGTTTTGGACAAAAACATATATGCTTATGAAAAAAAATTTTTCTTAATACGGACCAATAAAGAGTGATTTTGCATTACTATCCATTGTGACTTACTGACTTAGTCTGGGAGATATAGAGTGCCGAGGTTACTCACTAATTTTATCTATTATTACCTCTGAGCACCTATATACCAGTGAGCAGAGCTTCCTCTACAGTAGTTCTCCTGATTAGGCATGCCCTTACCTCATGAGCAGGGCATTGCAGCTTTGGTAGCAACCATTACGACATGGACTCTGCTGCTGTGGACCCGGGGAGAGTGAGTGCAGATTCATTGCACCCACACTCCTCACATGAAGGGTCCGCACTCCTAGAAAATGGGGGATACGTTCCCTGAGTGTCTCCCCCCCATATTCTAGACGGTCCAGAGTCGTCGTGGGACCCCTTTATTTTTTTTCTTACAATAAATTGGTGAAAGAGGAAATGTTTTGGGGACTGTTTTTTCAAATAAATTTCTTTTGTCGATTTTTTGTTTTTGTTAGTACTGACAGTTTATGATGTTGGGTATCTAATAGACGCCATGACATCACAAACTACTGGGCTTGATCTCAGGTGACTTTACAGCTAGTATCAACCCGATTTATTACCCCGTTTGCCACTGCACCAGGGCACGGGATGAGCTGGGGTGAAGCGCCAGGATTGGCGCATCTAGTGGATGCGCCACGTCTGGGGTGCCTGCGGCCTGCTATTTTTAGACTGTGAAGGCCCAATAACTATGGACCTTCCCACCCTGAGAATACCAGACCACAGCTGTCCGCTTTACCTTGGCTGGTGATACAATTTGGGGGGGACCCTACTTTTATTGTGTAATTATTAATATTTATAAAATAATTATAAAAAAGAGCCTGAGGGGACCTCCACATTGGATCCCCAACCACGGTAAAGCTGCCAGCTGTGGTTTTCAGGCTACAGCCGTCTGCTTTACCCTAGCTGGCTATCAAAAATGGGGGGACCCAACGTAATTTTTTTTTTTTAACTATTTTTTAAATAGAAAAAATTAATGGGCTTCCCTGTATTTTGATTGCCAACCAAGGTAACGGCAGGCAGATGGGGGTGGCAACCCATAGCTGTCTGCTTTATCTGCGCTGAGAATCAAAAATACCGCGGAGCGCTACGTCATTTTTTTAAAGATTTATTTTTACAGCACTGTGATGTCCAGCAATCAAAATACAGGGAAGCCCATTTTATTTTTAGTTATTTAAATAAATAATTAAAAAAAATATATATGGGCTCCCGCTGCATTTTTTGTATTGCTAGCTAAGGGTAATCCAAGCAGCTACTGGCTGCTAACCCCCACTGCTTGGTGTTACCTTCACTGGCAATGGAAAATCCAGGGAAGCATTTTTTATTTTTTTTGCCAAAAAACTACAAAAAAAGGACATGAGCTTCGCCATATTTTTGTATGCTAGCCAGGTATAGCAGGCAGGTGCTGGAAGAGTTGGATACAGCGCCAGAAGATGGCGCTTCTATGAAAATGCCATTTTCTGAGGCGGCTGCAGACTGCAATTCGCAGCAGTGGGGCCCAGAAAGCTCAGGCCAACCTGTGGTGCGGATTCCAATCCCCAGCTGCCTAGTTGTACCTGGCTGGACACAAAAATGGGGCAAAGCCTACGTCATTTGTTTTCTAATTATTTCATGAGATTCATGAAATAATAAAAAAAGGGCTTCCCTTTATTTTTGATTCCCAGCCGGGTACAAATAGGCAACTGGGGGTTGGGAGCAGCCGTACCTGCCTGCTGTACCTGGCTAGCATACAAAAATATGGCGAAGCCCACATAATTTTTTCAGGGGGCAAAAAACTTCTGCATACAGTCCTGGATGGAGTATGCTGAGCCTTGTAGTTCTGCAGCTGCTGTCTGTCTGTATGGAGAAGAGCAGACAGCAGCTGCAGAACTACAAGGCTCAGCATACTCCATCCAGGACTGTATGCAGATGTTTTTTGCCCACCAAAAAAATGACGTGGGCTTCGCCATATTTTTGTATGCTAGCCAGGTACAGCTGGCAGCCACGGGCTGCCTCCAACCCCCAGTTGCCTATTTGTACCCGGCTGGGAACCAAAAATATAGGGAAGCCCGTTTTTTTTAATTATTTCACTTATTTCATGAAATAATTAAAAAACAAATGACGTGGGCTTCGCCCTATTTTTGTGTCCAGCCGGGTACAACTAGGCAGCTGGGGATTAGAATCCGCAGCACAGGTTAGCCCGAGGTTTGTGGGCGCCTCTGCTGCGGATTTCAGTCCGCAGCCGTCCCAGAAAATGGCGCTCTCATAGAAGCGCCATCATCTGGCGCTGTATCCAACTCTTCCAACAGCCCTGGAGCCGGGTGGCTTGTTGGGTAATCATGAGTTAATACTGGCTTTGTTTTACCAGCCGGTATTAAGCCAGAGATTCTTAATGTCAGGCACGTTTGACCCGGCCATTAAGAATCTCCAATAAAGGGTTAAAAAAAAGACACCACACAGAGAAAAAATACTTTAATAGAAATAAATACACAGACACATTAGAGACTCCATCTTTATTACCCCCTGTCAGCCCTCCACGATCCTGCTCTTCTGTCTTCTTTCTTTCTAGTGTAGTAGTAGTGACGATTGTAGTGAGGATGAGATTCACCAGCTCATCACTTGGGGCTGGGGAACCTCCATCCTCACTACAATCATCACTACAATCGGGAAGCAGCGTGCAGCCTTCACTCCGTGAGTGATCACTGCTGGCTGCTAGCGGTAACGCTGACAGACGCGTTACCATAGCAACGGTGCTCTCGGAGCCGCGGTTAGCGGTGACGTCACCGCTAACTGCGTTGCTATGGCAACGGTGATCTCCGTTAATGACCGGCTGTGTCAGCCGGTCCCTAACGGAACGGGGAGTCGACCGTGTGCTAGAGCATGTCGCCGGTACACGGCGATACACATATGTGCACCATGTACCGGAGAGATGCACTCGCAGGTCCTACATGACGTGTCATAGTCATGTGACCAGTCTGTAGCCAATGAGATAATAGCCACGTGACTGGTCACATGGCTATTTTGACGTCACGATAGGTCCTGCATCTCTGCTGGCAGTGCAGGTCACCGGGAGGATTCAGCGATCATCGGATGGAATAGCGGCAGGAGACAGAGTGCAGAAGGGATCGCGAGGACCGGTAAGTGTTATGGCAATGTTTATTAACTGTTTGTGTACATTTATAATGCATTTTTATGTGTTTGTGATTGCCTCCCATTATAGCCTATACGTTCGAGTTCGGTTCGTCGAACGTTCGACGAACCGAACTCGAACGGGACCCCCGTTCGGCGAACCGGCCTCGAGCCGAACCGGGACCGGTTCGCTCATCTCTAAATATCACCAACATCAGCTTGAGGCATAATCTCTTCCTTTATACACCAAAGGCTGGACATGATTGGCCCACTGGGATTAGAGCCAGGCCCAGCACATGTCTCACTGACAAGCAAAGAACCTGACTCACTTCCAGCACTGGCCACTAGAGGGAGCCCAGAAACAGCTTCAGGAAGAATTTTAACTCCTTCACAACCAGCAACAGCCAAACCAAGAGAAACACTATCCATAACGACAGGGGTTAACATCAGTTGACGAGGGTCAGGTTCCTGCTGGGACCCTACTCCGTCCAGGCCAGGATCCAACTCACAAAGATTTTGAGCATTGGTCCAGATGCTTTCCTCCTGTAACAGCCTGGGAAAGCCACTAACAATACCTAGACATGTATTTCACTGTGTAATTTTCAGCTGCCAATTTAAGTTGCAAAGAAACACTTTCCTAGCAACTTTTTTGGCCATGCACGACTAACTACCAAAACCTAATGTGTTTGCATACTTTTCAGCAGGCAATTAAAATTATCCAGAACCACTTTTTAGATACTTCCCTAGGACTTTTTATAGGCCAGGTACTAACAAGTAACAATACCTATAACTGTGTTTGGAGATATTTCAGCAGGCAATTAAAATTGCCAAGAACCACTTTTTAGATACTTCGCTTGCTATTTTTTTGTAGGCCAGCCACTAACCAGGAACAATACCTATGACTGTGTTTGCATACTTTTCAGCAGACAGTAATACATAGCAATACTTATTTACATGCTTCACTGGCAACTGTTTTGCAGGAACTACAATTGCCAATCCCTATTTTGATCATGAAATGTGCCGATTTGTGGCACACACACCTTTCCCTCTATTCTAAACTATCGCTCTCCTATCTGAACTAACTAGCATATTTCCTTTAGCTAAGCTCACTGTCTACCAGCACCAGCGGCAGCAGTTTCCCTAACGTTTCACAATCACAAAATGGCGCCAAGCTAACATGTTTGTGATTTATATGCACATGGACATGTGATTTAGGCAGCCAATCACAGAAGCCCTTCTGTTTGAACCTTGTGGAGGATTGCTCCACTGCGATTGACTGCAGCAACATCCACAAATAAGAGAAAAAAATGGCGCCGCACGTGTCTGGCTTCTTGCGGGCCAGAATCCCTCAAGTGCCCTCAAACACCACACACTGACACAGACTTTTCTGAACAAAAACATCTGTTTACTTGTAACATCCCGCCAGCGGCGGGCACGGCACTTTTTAGTTATAGGGGACATCATTCTTAATAAATACCGTCCTTTGAACATACACTTCGGCTTTTCTCTTCAGTCGTTGCCATTAGCGACCGGAGCCACTGTTAATTTGTACATTTTGCCGGTCGGCCGCTTCCCTGGTACTTGAGCCCCCGTTAGGGTTCCTAAACTCCTCATCCTCCCCTTCAGCTTCAATATCCACAGTAGAATCAACAGTCTTTCCGGTCAGTCAGGTCCTACTGTTCTCTCAAGAGCCCACCGACCTTCCGAGGGGATTCGTAAGGTATCTGCCAGGGAATGGCCACCACCCGGACTGCACTATGCGTCCACACCCGGATTCGACTCAAAAGGTCACTCCAAATTAATGTTATTGGAGTTTTTTCGTCCACCACGTCTATCACAGACGCAGTATGCTCCTTTTTCTTAAGCCTTCTTTACACGCTGCAATTAATAATTGCCCATGTCGCACAATGCTGTAACCCCCCCGTCACACATACTTACCTTCCAAACTACCTCACTGTGGGCGGCAAACATCCACTTCCTGAGGGGGGAGGGACGTTCGGCGTCACAGCGACGTCACACAGTGGCCGGCCAATAGAAGCGGAGGGGCGGAGATGAGCGGGACGTAAACATCCGGCCCACCTCTTTCCTTCCGCATTGCCGGCGGGACGCAGGTAAGCTGCAGTTCATCGTTCCCGGGGTGTCACACGGAGCAATGAGTGCTGCCTCGGGAACAATGAACAACCGGACGTTCGATTTTTTTTTAAAATGAGCGACGTGTCAACGATGAACGTGAAGGTGAGTATTTCTGCTCGTTCACCGTTGCACGTAGCTGTCATACGCTACGATATCACTAACGATGCCGGATGTGCATCACTAACGACGTGACCCCGCCGACATCTTGTTAGAGATATCGTAGCGTGTAAAGCCCGCTTTAGGGATTCTCCTCTCACAGACGCCGTCTGACACTCTCCCTAACGGACTCTCCTCACCAACTGATTTCTTAACTGCTCTTTTTCAAACTAAGCCCCTCCCCTTCACTAGCTCTCTCTAGCCCGAGTACCAGGGAAGCAGCTTACACATTGTTGCTACCTAGTGGCCGTTTAAACACATTACACCATAACATAAACTTTAGACAATACATTTTATACACAGTAGACACGCGGGTGTAGGGCAGCCAAGCCTTACACCCCCTTACACTCCTCCCTCTTTTAAGCTTGCCCTTCTAGCCAAGTGTGCTCTGGACCTGCAAAACACCAAAATGCACAAAACATTCAAGACACATTTCCCTTAAAACACCTGCAATAAAACATGCATTAAATATTTATAAAACGCTTTTCTTAATAGTCGAGCTGCACAGCACATCAGGCCGAGGCTCTGTAAGGACCCGAGTCCTCCGAGGCTCGCATCCAGGAGACCATTTACTTGAGGAAAAACAAAGTAAAATGAACGCAGGAGGCTCAGGTCACATTGAGTCCACCTCTCCCGGGCACAGTTCTTGCAAAAATGTAAACGGGGTAAATCACAATACGGAAAAATCAACCTCAACTGAAATCGGGAAATGTTTCTCCTGAACAGAACCTGGCATGTCCACAAGTCCACAGACCATAGATACAGGGCTCGACTAGCCCTTCCGTCTTCCAAATTCTCCCCCTCCCTCCTTTTTCCTTAGCAGTTTCCTCATTAGCCCAGTACTGCCTGGAAGGTAAAGTCACAGTTCTAGTGGGCGCTGGACAATGGGACACAGGTGACAGTCCACTGATTTTTCAAGAGATAGTCCTGTGACGCCTTGGCAAAACCAGGTTGTCACAGATGACTGTACCCTCCTGGGTGCAGGAATCACCTTCTCCTTGGGATTCCACCAACACACCACACATAGGTAACATCAGCCACAAAAGCCTAGTCACCACCCCGGGACAATAGGGACACACCAGTGGGTGGGACCAGGTGGATGGGAACGCCCACCTAGAGGTCCTGAGGTTTCAGAGGAGGGAACACAGTAGTGAGTGAGTTAGTGGAGTAGAATCGAGTGGAGGAGAGCAAAGTGTGCAGTCAGGGAG
The DNA here is from genome assembly GCF_048569485.1 of Anomaloglossus baeobatrachus. Taxonomy (NCBI): domain Eukaryota; kingdom Metazoa; phylum Chordata; class Amphibia; order Anura; family Aromobatidae; genus Anomaloglossus; species Anomaloglossus baeobatrachus. The sequence goes on from NC_134364.1 coordinate 128,023,462, forward strand.
TTGAAGTGGTAGACAAGGGTTGGAGCCCCTCGACCACCAGACTACCTGAGCTGACTAGGTGGTAGACGGCAGAGCAGGGCCACACGCAATGGAGATCCGGTCGCGGGAGACCTAAAGTGGACCGGGGCAGGGTTGTAGCCCGCCAGTGCCGACAGCGGGGATCCGGTCCGGAGGTCGTGCACAGTCAGGGTATCTGGACCCCAGGGCAAGGACCTCTTCAAGCACCTTACCGATTAGCCAGCAGGGGACAAGGTTCCAGATTTTGTCCCATAAGTAGCCCAGAGAGCAAAACGGAAGCCCAACGAGGGGAATAGGGTGTCCGCCGGAACCCACAGAGATCCCACGGGTCAAATTTTGCGGGCAACGGCTCCCACAGTACACAAAATACAGGGAGCGGATTTCTCCCATTTTAGGCGGGTTAAGTGAACACACAAGACACCACAAGTGCAGGAGGAAGGGCCCCTGCCCTGTCAGCCCGTGTGCGGGACCAAGTGTGACGAGGTATGTGGCAGAGCAGTAAGGGACGCAAGGCCAAGGAACAATCCAAAGGGCTTTATTGGAACCACAAAGATAAAGCACCAAACATAAATATAGATCCTTAGAGTCTGTAAGGAGTCCACAAAAAAACAAAAGATACAGGGGCGCCTCCCGGTATTCCAACGCCAGGGAAAATATGGCAATGGTCCTTATATGAGTTCCTTGAGTCCAACAGGGTGAACAACAAAACACAATCCCACGTGGCCACTGATCTCCAATCTGTGACAGTCTATACACAGGCTCTAGGATCCAGCCTCAGCTATAGATCCTGAGCCTTCTCCAGCCGAGATCCAACTAACTGACCTAACATGGGTCTCATTTTTCTTCTCTCCTGGGATCAGCCCCTTAGGTGGGCAGAAGAGTCCAACTCCGCCTGGACACTTGATACATGAATGGACTTTTGAAGTCCTGGCTCTGTCTTGTTTACCAAGTCGTGGATTGGAGAAGTCCAATGCTGAGAAGAACAAACAACCCCCCACCAGTAGTAAAAACAGGACAGTCAAGGAGAGACAGACTATTACACCATGAGCACAGGCGGGGGAGGGACACACTGTTACAACCCCTTCCCCCCCTCAATTTGTGTACAGACTAGTGACCTTAACAGGTCGCTTGTCAAGTACATGTAAACATGGTGGACCTGACTCAGGGCTCCTCCTGCCTGGACAATCCGTCTGTATTTTGGGTGTTGGCTCCAGGTTCTTTAGTGTATGGTGAAGATGTAGGGTTTAATGTTCGGCTCCAGTTTGTATCCGCCTTCACTTAAACACTGCTTCCTGCACCCCCAAATCGGCATTGTAGATCTCCCACATCATTGCCTAGGAGAATGTCTGCAGGAAGGCCACTCATCACACCGATTATGCATTGTTTTGCCCCAAAGCCATAATCCAGGGTTACACTTGCTCTTGGAATATATCTCTGAGTACCTCCAGCCAATTCAATGGCAATTCCTGGTCCCTTTTGAATTACTTCTGGTTGAATTACTCTGGGATCTGCTATGGTGAGAAAAGCCTCAGTGTCACGAACGCCAACAAGTTTTTGGCCATCCAGCACGACCTCCTGTAGATGTTTATGCTGAAGATCATAAGAATGGGTGGCTGTGGCTCACACCACATAGACTCCTGGTAGGGAAGTCAACATATCAGAGTCATTTGGCAAACCATCAGGGCCTGAATCCAGGTCTTCTCCTACTGAGGGTGTCTGTAGATAATGGACAGGCAAAGGTGGTCTGCATCTGTTCTGCCTCCGAACACCTGAACAGTGAGCTTGCAGATGACCAGGCTGCCCACATCGATAACATCTGCGCTGCGTCTCACTCCTTCCAGTTTGCCTTCTGGAGAAGTAGGTATGAGACCTTGGTGACTGATAGGGAGGTGCAGGTGCTGGAGGTGGTTTTCGATTTGGAGGATGACTCCACTGGATAGATGGGCATGTGGCCCTCAGATGTCCGGGATGCCCACAGCTTTAACATCTTTACTCTTCTACTTTCCCTCCTCGTCGCATTCCAGAAAATGTGGTAGAAACAACTGGAGGCACATACACATGGGTATCCACATGAGGTGGTGATCTAGGAGGTCGAGGAACATTGGTCACTGAAGGACAAGAAACCTCTAGTGTTGGGGAGCTGGTAGTTTTCTTCTCACTGACTAGTAGCCTTTTTCATTGAGGCTTGATGGTGAGAAGCTCATCAGCTAGAGCAGCAGCTTGTTCCACTGTCTCTGATCTCCTCTCGTGCACCCATTCCCTGATTTCAGCAGGGCACCAGGCATAGAACTGCTCTTTCAGGATGACCTGGAGGAAGGTCTCCCAAGTTAAGGCCCCCTCTCCCTCCAGCCAGCGATGGCATACTTGTTTCGGTCTGTGGGCATACATCTTGAAAGACACTTCCCCATCACAGGCTAACGTACGGAACTGAGTCCTATAAGTATCTGGGGTCACGGCATAATGTTCTAGAATGGTCTATTTTATCTCCCCATACTCACAATTCCTCTGAGGGTCCATAGCTCTATAGGCGTCAGCAGCTCCACCCTCCAAGAGCCCACCAGGTGTCTGACTCGCTCTATTTCTTGGACTTCCATTAATCGGCACTGATGCTCAAAGTCCTGGAAGAAGCCCTCAATGTCGCCTGCAGCTTCATTAAATGGCTTAAAGTCCTTGCGGGACACTCTGGAGAATTCGCTCATAGTGGGTGCTGTGGTTACAGTTTGGAGCCTCTAGCTGCTTCCACAGCAAGCCTCCTCTCCAGCAATGCTGCCCTCTCTTGAGCTCTGCGAATGGCCTCCCTCTTATCTTCTATGGTGGCCTCATCTCCAAGCATTGCCATTTCCTCCTCATACCACACAACTCATTGACTTTATTGGGTATTTACCTCCAGCTCCCGTCTTTCCTCCCCTTGCTGTGGAAATCCTTCCTCGGGGCCATCTTGAAGGCAAGCGCTTTCCAATGCCTCAATTAGTTGCTCCTTAGAGAGTCCTTTGTAGCCGACTCCTAATTCACGGGCCTTTGTTTGTAGGCTCCCCACAGTCCAGTTCTTGTACTCTGAGGTTCTGATTCCAGATGTTAATGGGCCGGTGTTCTCCATTCTTTCTGCTCTGATCCGGCCACTGCCAACCAGTTTGTGAAAGGGTATACGGCAGAGCAGTAAGGGACACAAGACCAAGGAACAGTCCAAAGGGCTTTATTGGAACCACAAAGATAAAGCACCAAACATAAATATAGATCCTTAAAGTCTGTAAGGAGTCCACAACAAAACAAAAGATCCAGGGGCGCCTCCTGGTATTCCAACGCCAGGGAAAATATGGCAATAGTCCTTATATGAGTTCCTTGAGTCCAACAGGGTGAACAACAAAACACAATCCCACGTGGCCACTGATCTCCAATCTATGACAGTCCATACACAGGCTCTAGGATCCAGCCTCAGCTATAAATCCTAGTCCTTCTCCAGCCGAGATCCAACTAACTGACCTAACATGGGTCTCATTGTTCTTCTCTCCTGGGATCAGCCCCTTAGGTGGGCAGAAGAGTCCAACTCCGCCTGGACACTTGATACATGAATGGACTTTTGAAGTCCTCCTGGCTCTGTCTTGTTTACCAAGTTGTGGATTGGAGAGGACCCATGCTGAGAAGAACAAACAATCCCCCACCAGTAGCACATACAGGACAGTCAAGGAGAGACAGACTATTACACCATGAGCACAGGCGGGGGAGGGACACACTGTTACACCAAGCACACCCCTCCAGAGGTTCCCGGCATCTGGCCCTGGTTTACCACATGGACTTTGTGTGATTCATTACCACAGTGAGTACACCGGTACCATCCGGTCCATTCTTAACAAATGCTCCCTGCTACCAGGCACCATCCTCAGAGCCCGGGGACTACACCTCCCCTACCCCTGGAGGGGATTCCACCTTGCTGCACCACTTCATCAGCCCCGGGCGCCCCATACCAAGGCAGCGGCGGTGTCCTCAGCCATCACCGCAACCCATGGGTGGCATCACTGAAAAACTCTTCCCCTGTAAATACACCCTTTCTACGGTTGTGAGGACGGACTACTGCACGAGCCTGGGTCCGGTTGCCACTTGAGCCCCAGTAACGAACCCGGATCCGAGCACCCCCTGGCAGTGGTCTGGCCCCTGTCCGCAACAGTCCCTATAATCCAACAGGGGAAGGGGTGCAGCATGCGCAGAACTTGGAAGGGGGAAACAATAACTTTGTCCGCTTAAGGCCAAAAAACAAAACAACACTTCGGTCGCTTGCCTGGCCCAACCTCAACTACGGAACAGTTCCTTCTCTTTAGGGCAACAAGGCGGCCGGTTCAGGGGGTTGTCCCCTTTCCTCCATTAAAGTGGACCACAATTACAGTGGAGCAATCCCAGGGCTCCACTCTCACGACAGAGGGTGAGGCAGGTGGCCGTTGACCTTCTGCAGTGACAGCCGGGGGCGCTCTGGGGTACAGGTACGGCCGTTGAAATTGCCCGCTGCCTTCCCCAGGGGTGATGCTGTCTCTTCGGTCGGCTGCGTACCACTGTGACCTTAAATCACCCCGGGGGCCATCTTCTTTTATGAAGCGGACCCAGTCTCCCCAGGTCAGGGCCGGACCCAACTGGACCGACCCCTGGTTTACGTACACCTTGTCCCCAGTCTCCTCTTCATGCATGAAGCCATATACCTTTTCAAAATCAAGGTGGTGGATGTGGCCATAGGTTACTCGGTTGACCACAGCACTGGCCCCGACTGGGCCAGTAGTCGCCTGACCAAGCGCTTCTTTCTCTTCTTTCCCTGGATGACTCCTGTTACCCACAGGGCTCGATGGGGTTTGGGGGCAGGGGTGGCTCCTCCACATATATGACCAGATACTTTGCCATGGAACCCTCTATTTTCACTACTTCCTCTTCTGGGGGGTCCCTGGGAGCAGGGGCCATGCTCCCCTTCAGCAAGCTAGGATCCGGGCTGGCGTTCCGGACCTCCTTCTCCATCTGGCCACCTATCTCTAACTCCCCAGGGGTTCCTCAAACGCCCGGGGCCCCTTCGGTGCTACACTCGCACGGGTCTCTTGTCTGCAGGACTTCTGCTCCCCCTCATGTTCCTTAGCCGCCGCGGTTGTTCGTTCAGCTGCTACAGGGGCCATAATGATCATGGGAGTGCCCGATCGCTGAAGCCAGCCACCTGTGGGGGGCGGGTTCCGCTTGGGGGTAGAACTAGGCGCAACACACTCACATCAAAGGCAGATCCGTCAGGACCATAGTTCTGGCAAGACATCTCTGAAACTTGGACTTTATTGGGCCGGGGCTTGGAGCAGGAGCTTAGCCAGGGTACCTAACTGCTGAGGGGGACACCCTAGAAATAGGACTCTCTCTCCTTCTCTCTAAAAACACTGGTGGTGACCCCTTACCGGATTTGGGATTGACCGGAGCCCATCACGGCAGTGACCAGTGTGACCAGGCTGACAGCTGAAGTTGTGAGTAAACTACACCCTGAACCCACAGAGACTGTGTTGGCTCGTCCTTACTGGCGCCGCCACACAGTGCTTTGGCGCCAACGGCCATTACCAACCCTCTTCATCCACCCGGAGCCCGCTCCGCCTGTGGGGAGCGATACCATCCCGACTGCCTTAACATCTGCCCCGGCGAGGAATTCGGCAGCGGTGGCTACTCCTTGCTGCATACCACAGGTGGCGTCACGACAAACTTTCCCAAACACCCCGCTTCCCCCATGTAAAAACATTAAAATTAATACATCTAGTTATTAAATATTTTATAGTAGGACATATATGTTCACAGTTCTGTTTATGTTGGAGGGCATAGTTTATTAATAGAGTTCTTATAAGGAATAAATATTAAAATATACATATTGAATATACATAAGTGCTGACGTGGAAGGATATATATATTCTTCTGGAAGCTTCTAGAGATTACACCATGTGACATGCGTCCAGCAGTAATTTCCCTATATGGACTGGACAGTTGTCATATAACACACGATGGAGGGGGCTACTGGTCGCTCCTGCACGTTGTCAGCTGTCCCAGAAGACTCCGGGGCTGCAAGATGAACACATGCTGTCCAGCCTAGGGGATATCACCCCCTGCTTTGCCATTCAGAATCCAAGGAAAGATGGATGAAGATTTTCTATTGATCAGTATGGACTAAATGAACTCTTTTACGTAAGCTAACGAAATATATTTTTTTTCCTTTCTGTAACTGAACCCTGGCAACCATTTTTTTAAATAGATAAAATACATTTATTTTTTAAATTTTTGAAGTCCTTTCTTTCATGCGCTTTTACGTATTTGAAGAAAAATATATTTAAGAGTATATTTTTTAACATTTGGCGAGCTCAGTCATTCGTGTTTTTTTTTTCATTTTTGTGCTTCTTCCTTCACTTTGCATAAGGGGGGAAAGACAGAGACATCAGAGACATATGCCTCCTGCAAAGTGAGAGGGAATCGACAATTTATAAAAATCACGCAGAACCTAGGAAATACGTATAAGTCAAGTTGCATGAAAGTTTTTTTAAATGAACTTTAAAGACTTTACAAAGCCACAGAAGTTAACTTTTGACGTATTTTTGAGCAAGAAAGATAAAGTCAGTCCATAAGAAGTATTGGACGTGCTGAGCAAGGGGAATCAAGTCTTAGAGGATCATCCATCAGATCATCTGATCAGTTCAGGTAAGAAAATGGATTTTATCTCTTCATATGTTAAGCAAAGTAAAATTCAGTTCACTTATTCAGATATTTCTAATGTGGAAGAGATTTGGTTACGCTTTTATGGGGAGTGTGAACTTGAGAATTCACGTATAGAATGTGCAAGGTCTTTTAATAAAGAGAAACAGAAAATCAGAAATGTCTGTCATTTAGTCTATGATTTTCACAAGTTAATCGTAGAAAAATGTAAAAATGGTGGAAATAGACAACCTGAATTGTCAGGAGAGTCAGTGGCAGAGAAATCCAAAGACTGCTTAGAACTTGGAATGTCAGTCAGTGATATTGTGAATTCTGACTGTAATGTTGCAAATGAAAAGTCAGATTTAGACTGTAATTCAAATCAGAATCTTGATAATGGGGACAGACATGTGCTACGAAATCAAGGTGATTTTCAGCATACTGAGAAAGAAGCAGGAAATGACGTAGAGAAGCCAGAAAGGGGAGGAGCCAGAGTGGGACACGTGCAGAAAGTTGTCAGAGAAGGACACGTGCAGAGAGAAAATGGCGACGATCAGTTTAAAAAAATAGAACAGACTAAGTTAGGAATTAAACTTAGAAAGAGTCTATTGGACATATGCAAATTAATTCCCGCATATAATCCTAAAATACATGTTTGCAGAAATTCAGAGATATTTGAAAGTTCCGTTGAGAAGTTAAATTTAACCAATAGTGAGACGAATCAGTTATTCCGTACGTGGATACCTCAGCATTTCTTTAGACAATTGGCATTAAAAAAGTCTTCTGACAATGAGACATTTGATTGTTCAAATGATAACGATATCATAAGGCTGAAAAATCTCATCTTCTGTGCAAAGAATGAATCTGATCCAAATTATGAGATGTTAAAGGAATTACAAATTGAACAGAATGAGAGTACGTTCTCATTTATGTCCGTTTTTCAACGTTTGTATAGGGCGGTCATTCCAAATGTCAGATTGGATGGAATGATACATTTATTCATCAAGAAATTTAATTTCCTTGATAATGCAGCTTGTGCGGTGGCATTAAATAAAAAGTTCCTATTCGAATGTACGACATTTATCGATTTTGTTAGAAATCACCAAAGTCAATCAAAACAGAAATTAATTAATTCTGAAAAACCAACACGAAAAAGGGAGAGTTTCTGTGAAAAACCAACAGTGTCTCCCAGATCCAGATATTTCTGTGACAGGATATATGAAATTCGCAGGAAAATGCATACGTGTTACAAACCATACAATCCATCCCAATTATTATCATCTAAAAATCTTTTTCCACAGGAAAAACCTTTTGTTTCCCTTGTCTCCAGTGAAGGGATTGGTCACAGGATCAGATATTGATGGTCCCAGACAAATGATGAGTAAAAGCTTTGAAAGACAGAAACAGGTGTCTTGTGCAGATCCTCTCCCCGGGTTAGAAATTGATAGCCAGCGACAGCTGGGAGACATTCTTTCTCATATAAGAACAAAACTTGATTTACAACGAATCTTTGAAGAAAAATTTAGGTTTGGTCTTCAGCTAAATAAAGTGGATTTCTGGGTAAATTAATTTTATTGTTTGATAAATATGATTATTCATATACAGTGAATCTATGCATATATATATATATATATATATATATATACATATATATATATATATATATATATATATATATATAGTAAATCAAGGTCATATTTTCATTTAGTAAAATGATAGTTAAATGTTATAAATTAATAATTTGATCTCTGTATATGAATAATAAAATTTAAAATGAAATAATAAGAGAAAGTAACAGATTCTAAGTGTTTCATTTTTATCATAAATATGATAATAATTTTATTCTTTTATTTCCCTCAGAATTTATCAGTAAAGCAGATTGATGAAGTATTAACTTTTTATTTATACATTTGTTCTTGTCCTCAATCAGGTAACATATATCTTATTGTGTAAGGTTAATCGCGAAAGCATGATTAATAATAATTATTATTTTCTCAGGTACCAATTGCTAGAGAACTATTACTTTAACGTTTCTTTTATGAATATATATATATCTTCTTTAGAGTTATTAGAAATGTAATCTGAGCTTTGGAGTGTAGTAAAACTACTTGCTGTTTTGGAATGGTGTTCTTTGCACGTAACCAAAGCATGTGACTTTTGAATTACTAAAGCTAATAATAAATGTTTGTTCTATGGTCAAATGTACAGTATGTAATACATTGGAATTTGTATTTTTCAAGAAGTACTTCAAATTAGTAACATAATTTTTGAAATGCGCATAGAATAATTGGGAAAACAGGGATTTGTGTCTGTCAGTTTCTATGTGGATATATGTTAAAGAACCATGGCAGTCTTGTGTGCATAGATGTGTCTATGAATGATTGATTGTCTGAGCAGCTGCCAATGTCGAGTACTTGGATCCAGGAAAAAAAAAGGGAATTTTTGTTTTAACTCCGAGGTTATAATATGTATGTATATTATTAGAATAAATAAGTTATAGTACATAAGTATAAATAATGAAGGAATTTATACTGAATATATCTTATTCTTAGACATATTTCTTTAGTATAGAGATGTTAGGATTTTTTATTAAGAGTAAATTTTAATTTAATTTAATCTTGACATATTGATTTTTATAATATCATATTTCATGATATTGAAAGGGAAAGGTTTGGTCTCAATCACACATTTATATTTGATAAATATATGTGTTTACAGGATACTTTAATAATTAATATTTCAAGCATAAGGGAAGAATTGGGAATAAAAAATATATTTGAAGTATCATAATGCATTTATATACTAAGAGAAGAGTATTATTTGCAAGGTTACATGACTTAATTATTTATAGGTTACTGATATGATAGGTATGGAAGTCCTATAAAATACTGGTAACATTAAGGTTATGTATTATTAAAGACATAGGTGTTATATACATAGAAGGCCTTATTTTTATTTCAATTTTTATTTTTATTCCGATTTTCATTTTTCCTTTTATTCCTATTTTTTTATATTAATTATTATTATTTAATATACACATTTTTAATCAAAATTTTAATTCTACAATTTTTATTTTTCCTTCAAATTTTAAATATCTCAATTGAGAAAACACTTCAATATTTAGTTAAGTAACATCTAATATAAGAATATTACTTTATTAAATATGAATCATATAAAAAGGGAAAAGTTCCATTTTTTTTGAAGAAAAGATACTTCCTTCATCAATATATATACAAGTGTTTACTTCCTAGTAATACATTATTTTTATATTAGCATGTTAACACAATAAGGATGAAATATTGCTTATAATTACATATTTTCTTATAAAGTTGGTTATTTAATAAATAATAGACAAATCAAATAAATTAAATTAGAGTAATAAAGATGGAAGATCAAGGTACATCTAGGTTTACCTTCCTATATTTGCAAATAATATTTATATTATATTTTTAATCAATAATAATTTATAATGGGTATTATTGTGTTTTGATGGAATCATCCAGTCTTTCCTAAAGGGTTATTTGCTTTGGTTTATAATTTTATAAATGATCTAACTAAATAAGCTACATTGTTGCCTTTCATATTTATAATATGATACATGTTATAGGTACACATTATATTGTTTCATATTTTATATTATATTTTGGTTACATTCAACACATTGCCACCTATGGGTTTGGAAGCGTAATGCACCAATGACAAAAAAGGTCATTACATGAGAATACTATTGTCTATACCATTATGCAGTATTATTATATCATTCTAAGGATCAATTATATTAATACTTCTACGATAATAATAATGACATGGTATTATAGTATTAGAGTTATGATACGCTGTGACATTTACTAGTGATAGTTATTGCCATATTTGGTATCTAGATTAGGGAATGAAGTCTTCAATCAAGATTACAGAAGATAAAAAGACTTTATAATTTTCCTAAAGTTAAAAGGGATTCTGCAAAAAAGTCCAAAAGGTGACGTCTCAAATAAAACTGTGAAACATACAAAATACACTTACCGCGTTTGCACCTCAGAAACACAGTGATCCTATGGTTCCAGGATGGACAATGACACATGGTCTGTGCATTAAGACCTCACTACAGTTACTAAGAAGAGCAATGATATGTTAAACTTAACCCCTGTCGTGCTGACCAAGAATGTCTTAACATCTGTTCCAGGATTTGACAACACGCAGCCTGGAGGATAAAGGTGACTAATGTAAATTACACTGCACAGACATCAAAGACTTCTGCTATTCTTCTACACTCATGAATTGTGGTTTATCAACATTGGCTATGGACTTTGTAATAAAGAATAAAGTTTATGGACTTGATCTAACGATGATAAACGCAATACGGGACTGTTTAAATTGGTAACCATTCATTTTTTATCAAAGGATTTATTTCTAAGAGACTGTGTTTATGCCAGATTACATCGGAGATAAGAAGACATCAACTCAGAGGACATCATATGGTGAGCGGATTTGTTTTTTTGCATTTCTTTTTAGGTCTAGCGAAGTATAGTTATATATTTTTATATGATTGATCAGTCACGGCCTATCATAACATGAATCCACATTATTATATTATTGAACTTGCAACATGAATAATGCAGATTAATTATTATTCATCATTATTATTGATATTAATTCATTATCGCCAAATAAGGAAAGAAGATTTGTTATTTTAATGATGTATTAATTTATTTTCGGGGTTACTTCACCCGCTTCAAGGGGGGATTGTAAAAACATTAAAATTAATACATCTAGTTATTAAATATTTTATAGTAGGACATATATGTTCACAGTTCTGTTTATGTTGGAGGGCATAGTTTATTAATAGAGTTCTTATAAGGAATAAATATTAAAATATCCATATTGAATATACATAAGTGCTGACGTGGAAGGATATATATATTCTTCTGGAAGCTTCTAGAGATTACACCATGTGACATGCGTCCAGCAGTAATTTCCCTATATGGACTGGACAGTTGTCATATAACACACGATGGAGGGGGCTACTGGTCGCTCCTGCACGTTGTCAGCTGTCCCAGAAGACTCCGGGGCTGCAAGATGAACACATGCTGTCCAGCCTAGGGGATATCACCCCCTGCTTTGCCATTCAGAATCCAAGGAAAGATGGATGAAGATTTTCTATTGATCAGTATGGACTAAATGAACTCTTTTACGTAAGCTAACGAAATATATTATTTTTCTTTCTGTAACTGAACCCTGGCAACCATTTTTTTAAATAGATAAAATACATTTATTTTTTACATTTTTGAAGTCCTTTCTTTCATGCGCTTTTACGTATTTGAAGAAAAATATATTTAAGAGTATATTTTTTAACACCCCACCATTTACTGTACGCCTTGGGGCAACGGAACCGGGCAAGGCCACCCCGTGACAACTCCTGACCTGACCTGAAACAGCCCGGCGATGAGTAGGTTAACCACCTGCCCCTTGGGGCGCTACATCTCCATTTCTCGCTCAGGCCTCCAGGCTGGGTGACCTTTTGGATCCAGGCCCAGCCGCGGCATCGCTGCTTCTGCTTACTTGCACTCTTCTCCTGCTCCATCTCCTTCACTGTCTTCTCCCACACTGGCTCCGGCTTGCACAGTCTTCTTCTTCCATGCTGTAGCGGCCATCTTTGTCCACACTGCAGCGGCCATATTGGATTTCTTCAGCCGCACTGGGGCGGCGGTACACCACTTAATCTTCACCCTATGAGCAGGGCCAATCCTGCCGACTAATCCAAGTGTACCGTGGTGCGGGGTGGTAGTTGTAGGTGAGGTATTTGTCTGCTGCACCCCGGCACGCTACATGAAAATGGAGGTTTTGGCTAAATGTGTGGTGTTTCACTATGGAGGCTATATGCATTGGCAGGCCACATGTTGCCGGTTGTTTTGGCCGGCCAGGACCAGATAGTACACAGTTCATTGAGGAAGACCACAAGTTCATAAAAAACGTAGTTTTACTGAACGTTAACTTGTTAATAACAATGTACATAAGATGGAGGACACAAATCTTCTTGCACATTTCAATATCACAGAGGATCATTAAGCACACATTCTTCACTTTAGTTGTTCCAACCTCCATAAGTTGTTTTCTTCCCAACACTACCCAGCCTAGTACCACATCACAGTCCTTGGAACACATTCTCCTCCTCAAGCAGTTCCACGTCTTTTCCCTCCTATAGAAATATTGCCAATATGGCTGGACTGAGCTATAAGCTACTGAAGACATCTCAGGGACTCTCGCTTAAGACACTCACTTCGTTCCTTGTCCTGCTCTGTCTGGCACCAGGACCCGTCTCTCTCTGTCACTTGTTCCTTCGGTCAGTGCGCTGACATGGATCCACTAGACCACTCTCTGTCATGGTAAACTCCTTCGCTTTCTCAGTTCTTCCCTCTTTACCTTTGTCACATTAGTCTATGTAATAGTCTCCCTCTCTTCAGGACACCCACGTCATGCGGCTCTGCTGCTCCTCAGACCTGAGGTCTGTTCCTGTCACAGGCTGGGCCTTAACTGACGTTTCCACAGCAACCGTTTCTCTCCCTCTGCACTAGCTCCTCCCCTATTGGCTAATTATGGAATCCCAACTGTCACCTGTCTGTCACCGGGCAGATTTAACTTTTCACCTGCATATCTATAACACTAATAATACCTTATTAAGCATCCTACATTATATACTACATAACATTACACCTTATACCTTATCACACATACATATATATATTTAAGAACATATTTGGTGTCTTCAGTGGTAGGAACTCGACCACCATCTTATACTCCTCCCATCTTGAGCATGTCCATCCCTGACCATGTCTGGACCTGTAAGACACCAAACAACAGGCATACATAAACGCTTAAAATTACACTCTCCATTCCGGCTACTGAAGAGGGGTCCTCCCCTCTTTCGGATTGGTATGATTCTGGTCCTACTGGATTGGGACCTGGAACAAGTGTCCAAGTTCTTTTAAAGAAGTAGGCCTTAGGCCATGGTCGTGTTCACCCATCTAGCACAAGATGAGAGCACAGTCCTTAAACATTTAACAATAGCCCAAAAGTTCCAAGGGTTCACATGTTGTAGTCCTTCCTTGAAAGTTGAAAATGGGGCAAAGTCTCAAACTATGGACTTAGCAGGCACATTGAGTCATCTGTCTCCTCTCCTCCCTTTCCCCTCAACAACATTCCACCTGTCATTAACCTGAGGGGAGTGACAGGCTTCCACCCTACCCTTCCCCAACATTGGCAAAGTCCATGGTGGCAGACCGGGAAGAGCCCATTTCAAGGGCTGGTTGAGTCCAGGGGGGCAATAGGGACAGATTCCAGGCTGGAAGGGCAAAGTACATGCTAAAGGGTGTAGAACCCACTCACATCACACAGTCCTTTAATCCAGCGGTAGGGTAGTGAAGCCCAGGTATGTTGCATTACCTTCCGGGACTCCACGTGGAGGGATCTTCTGGTCACAGGTAGGGTCAGATTGACTTTTTTGGGGAATTCCGTGACGCCACTCTCAGTATTGCGGTCAGGGGGACCGCCACTGCAGGTTTGGGGACGCCTGGGGCTGATGTTGCTTGCAGTTAGATGTAGTGGCCTCCTGTTAGGGCCAGGTGGTCGGGCAGACCCAGGAGGTGGATCCACTGGGCCGAACTCCTTGATGGTGGTAAGGGGTCCGGTAGCTGGAGCACTATAGGCAGCAGAACAGTCCGTGCACAAGAGTATAACGGAGAAGTCCCTGGGACCACGGAGTCACTGATCCTAGTCCGGGTGACGGAGCTCAGGTTCGGAAGCCGAGAAGATGTCAGGCGGGGTCCGGAACCTTTGGAGCGAGATGACGGGTCACCGCAGGGATCCGAGATGGTACGGACTGTCAGGATGGCAGATAGGCAGCGTTCGGGGTTCGGGATTCGGCAGGACCGGATGGCGAGGCAGGCTCGGCTCTAGAAGAGAGAGAGGTGAGTATCTCACAGGAACACAAGGAGACCTGACTCCTAGCTTGAGAAACACGAAGATCAGGCCCCGCCCACTTGGGCATTAAACCCCTTTATACCCTGTACCTGTGTGCATCATTTCCTGTTAATGGACGCTGGCCCTTTAAGAAAGGGTCAATGACCGCGCGCGTGCCCTAATGCGCATGCGCACGGCCCGAGTGCCAGAAGCCAGAGCAGAAAGCTGAGAGGAGGAAGCAGCAGAGCCGGGCTGGGGCTGAGAAGCCGACGGGCGCCGGGAGCGGGGTCCAGGACGCCGGGGACGCGCCGGTAATGGATGCTGGAGAGCGGGGAGCGGCGGTGACCGGACCGAGGAACCGGGAAGCGAGGCAGGGGAGCCAGGGAGCGTGACAGGTGAGCCGGGGAGCAGCGCAGGGGACCCGGGGAGCGTGACAGTACCCCCCCCCCACGCCCCCCTCCCCGCAACCGGGACAGGAAGGCACGGATCAGCGGAGTACCCACATTCTCCCGGGGCTCCCAGGACCTATCCTCAGGACCATACCCTGCCCAGTCCACCAGGAAGAACTGTCGACCCCGTACGGTTTTCATGGCCACGATATCTCTTACCGCATAGACGTCGTCATCGGCAATAGGAGGAGGAGCCGAACTGGCAGCAGCGGAGAAGGGACCAAGGACAACCGGCTTGAGCAGGGAGACGTGGAATGAGTTGGGTATCCTCATCGTGGCCGGGAGCTGTAGCTTGTAGGAGACCTCATTGATCTTGTTGAGGACTTTAAACGGCCCGATGTAGCGAGGACCCAGCTTGTAGGATGGTATCTTCAATCGGACGTACTTGGAAGCAAGCCAGACTAGATCTCCAGGAGAGAAACACGGAGGGTCCAGACGTCTCTTGTCGGCATGTCTCTTCATCCGCAGGGAAGCACGCCCAAGGGACGCCTTGACAGAGTCCCAAATGGTTGCAAAGTCACGGGCTACAGTATCAGCAGCAGGGACATCCGAAGAAGGGGATACAGGCAATGGGACGGAGGGCTGAAGTCCGTAAACGACATGGAAGGGAGAGCTGGAGGACGACTCACTGATGTGGTGGTTATGGGAGAATTCAGCCCAAGGAAGAAGCGTGGACCAGTCGTCGTGATGGGCGTTGACGTAGTGACGTAAGAAGGAGATCAAGATCTGATTGACTCGTTCCACTTGGCCATTAGACTGAGGATGGTAGGCAGAAGAAAAGTCCAGAGTCACTCCCAGATGTTTGCAGAGAGCCCTCCAGAAGCGGGAGGTGAACTGAGTTCCTCTGTCGGATACGATGTGTGATGGAAAGCCATGCAAGCGGAAGATGTGATGTATATAGGCGTCCGCGAGTTCCTGAGCAGAGGGCAGTCCTGCCATAGGGACGAAATGAGCCATTTTAGAGAACCGATCCACCACGACCCATATGACTGTGTGTCCGGAGGACAATGGCAAGTCCGTAATAAAGTCCATCACTATGTGTTGCCACGGAACTGAGGGTATCGGTAGAGGCAGAAGACGGCCATATGGCAGGTGTTTGGGCGTCTTGTTCCTGGCACAAGAGGAGCAGGCAGAGACAAAAGCAGCGACGTCCGTGCGAAGGGATGGCCACCAGTAATGACGTACAATCGCACCCCATGTTCTCTTCTGACCAGCATGACCGGCTGTTTTCGAGGCATGTCCACAGTGTAACACTTTTTGCCTGTCAGTCTCAGAGACATAGGTCTTCCCGGGCGGTATCTGGGCCAGGGTGACAGGGGCCACCGGCATGATTTTGCTAGGACAGATGATGGGTTGGGTAGTCTCCTCCTCCTGCTCCATGGGCATGAAAGACCTGGACAAGGCATCAGCGCGTACGTTCTTGTCCGCGGGTCGGAAATGGAGCTGGAAATCAAACCTGGCAAAGAATAAGGACCACCTGGCTTGCCGTGGGTTCAGTCGCTGAGCGGACCGCAGGTATTCCAGATTCTTGTGGTCCGTGTAAATAATCACGGGGTACACTGCTCCTTCCAGAAGGTAGCGCCATTCCTCCAGAGCCAGTTTGACTGCCAATAACTCTCGGTCACCGATGGTGTAGTTGCGTTCAGGCGCTGAGAAGCTCTTGGAGAAGAATCCGCAAGTCACCATCTTCCCGGAGGAGGACTTCTGCATGAGCACTGCTCCGGCTCCCGAGGAGGAGGCATCCACCTCCAAGGTTACTGGCGGTTTAACTCCGGACGGTGGAGCACAGGAGAGGAGGCAAATGCCCTCTTCAGAGAGCCAAACGCGGCGTCGGCCGCAGGTGACCAGTCCTTTGGATTAGCCTCTTTCTTGGTCAAGGCGGAGAGAGGAGCAGTCAGAGCAGAGAAGTGAGGGATGAACTGGCGGTAGTAGTTGGCGAACCCCAGGAAGCATTGGATTGCCTTCAGTCCAGAAGGAGGAGGCCAGTTGAGAATGGAGGAGACCTTCTTTGGATCCATCTGCAGTCCGGTATCGGAGATGATGTAACCCAGAAAGGGGAGAGAAGACTGCTCAAAGACACACTTCTCGTACTTGGCGTACAGACGATTCTCTCTCAGTCTTTGTAGAACCAGCTGCACGTTCTCTCTGTGGGTCTGGAGGTCCGGAGAGAAGACAAGGATATCATCCAGATACACCACCACACAGACGTAGAGAAGGTCCCGGAAAACGTCGTTCACCAATTCTTGAAAGACTGCTGGTGCGTTACACAGGCCGAAGGGCATCACGCAGTATTCATAGTGTCCATCGCGAGTATTGAACGCGGTCTTCCACTCGTCCCCAGAGCGGATGCGGACTAGGTTGTAGGCACCCCGTAGATCCAACTTGGTGAACACACGAGCTCCTCTAAGCCGGTCAAACAATTCGGGGATGAGCGGCAGAGGATACTTGTTTTTCACGGTGATTTGGTTCAATCCCCGGTAGTCTATACATGGGCGTAAGTCGCCTTCTTTCTTCTTCACGAAGAAGAAGCCAGCTCCAGCAGGAGAGGAGGATCTCCGAATGAATCCCCTTGCCAGACTCTCTGTGATGTAAGTAAACATGGCCCTTGTTTCGGCTGGAGACAATGGATATATCCGTCCTCGAGGTGGTGTTGTTCCCGGGAGCAGGTCGATGGCACAATCGTAAGGACGATGTGGCGGAAGAACCTCAGATTCCTTCTTATCAAAGACGTCCGCGAAGGACCAATAGGCCGAGGGCAGTCCCGGTAGGTTCTCTGGAACCGGAGGTCGTCGGATGGGTTGTATGGTCTTCAGACATTTATCATGGCACGAAGAGCCCCATCGGGTGATTTCACCAGTGCCCCAGCTGACTGATGGTTCGTGTGTCCGTAACCAGGGAAGTCCCAGCAAGATTTGATGGGACATGTGTGGGAGGACGTAGAGAGCGATGTTCTCGGTGTGCAGGGCACCGATACGCAGTTCGACCGGCCTGGTGATCCAGGAGATGGTGTCAGAGAGGGGTCTCCCATCCACAGAGGCAATCCCCAGGGGCTTGTCGAGTGGAGTAACCGGCACCTGGTACTTGTCCACCGTGGCCTGCTGGATGAAATTGCCTGCGGCCCCAGAATCGAGGTACGCCTCAGCCGTGAACCGCGTCTCTCCCGTTGTCACTTGCACAGTCCACGTAACCGGGTCTGAGAGAGTCCCAGCACCTAGGGTGGCCTCTCCTACCAACCCTAGGCTTTGGAGTTTCCCGGCCTCTCTGGACAGGAGCGTAGCAGGTGTGTGCCCTCTCCGCAGTAAAAGCAGAGGCCCTTGGCGAGCCGCTCGGCTCGACGTTGTTCAGACTGCCGCACTCGGTTGATCTGCATGGGCTCGTGGACGGGGGCCCCAGATGCCGATGACTGAAGTACGGAGGGCTTCTGCGGAGGAGAGGAATGCCGTACCGGACGTCTCTCACGGGACACTTCCTTGGATCGCTCCTGAAAGCGAATGTCCACTCGAGTCGCTAGGGCAATCAGGGCATCCAGGGTGGACGGTACGTCACGACCCGCCAGCTCATCTTTATTTCGCCCCGAGAGTCCTTCCCAGAAGGCGGCGGTTAGGGCCTCGTTGTTCCACCCGAGTTCCGAAGCCAAGGTGCGAAACCGGATTGCGTATTGACCCACCGTCAGAGTCCCCTGACGTAACCGGAGAAGAGATGAAGCAGACGCGGAGGCGCGTCCGGGCTCGTCAAAGGTGCCACGGAATGCCTGCAGGAACTCCTGGATGTTCGTGGTCACAGGATCCCCCTTCTCCCACAAGGGGTTCATCCACGCCAGTGCCTCACCCTCTAGATGGGACATGATGAAGGCGACCTTGGCTTGGTCGGAGGCAAACAAATGCGGCAGCTGCGTGAAATGGAGGGAGCATTGGTTTAAGAATCCCCTGCAGGTCTTGGGGTCTCCGGCATACCGGGGTGGTGAGGCCAAACGAAGTCTGGAAGCATCCGAAGAAGTCGCCACGGGAGCCGGAGCCGTGGATTGACTAGTGGAAGACCGGGATACTGAAGACGTAACTGCCGCTTGTAGCGTGTTCAGGCGGGCGTCCACAGAAGACATGAATTGCAGCATGCGGGTCTGAGTCTCACGCTGGCGTTGGAGTTCCTCCTGTACGGCTGCTAGTGCTGCAGCGGGATCCATGGCCTGATCTTACTGTTAGGGCCAGGTGGTCGGGCAGACCCAGGAGGTGGATCCACTGGGCCAAACTCCTTGATGGTGGTAAGGGGTCCGGTAGCTGGAGCACTATAGGCAGCAGAACAGTCCGTGCACAAGAGTATAACGGAGAAGTCCCTGGGACCACGGAGTCACTGATGGTAGTCCGGGTGACGGAGCTCAGGTTCAGAAGCCGAGAAGATGTCAGGCGGGGTCCGGAACCTTTGGAGCGAGATGACGGGTCATCGCAGGGATCCGAGATGGTACGGACTGTCAGGATGGCAGATAGGCAGCGTTCGGGGTTCGGGATTCGGCAGGACCGGATGGCGAGGCAGGCTCGGCTCTAGAAGAGAGAGAGGTGAGTATCTCACAGGAACACAAGGAGACCTGACTCCTAGCTTGAGAAACACGAAGATCAGGCCCCGCCCACTTGGACATTAAACCCCTTTATACCCTGTACCTGTGTGCATCATTTCCTGTTAATGGACGCTGGCCCTTTAAGAAAGGGTCAATGACCGCGCGCGCGCCCTAATGCGCATGCGCGCGGCCCGAGTGCCAGAAGCCAGAGCAGGAAGCTGAGAGGAGGAAGCAGCAGAGCCGGGCTGGGGCTGAGAAGCCGACGGGCGCCGGGAGCGGGGACCAGGACGCCGGGGACGCGCCGGTAATGGATGCTGGAGAGCGGGGAGCGGCGGTGACCGGACCGAGGAACCGGGAAGCGAGGCAGGGGAGCCGGGGAGCGTGACAGGTGAGCCGGGGAGCAGCGCAGGGGACCCGGGGAGCGTGACACCTCCCGAGAGTGAGGCTGGCACCAGGGCCCGGCTTGGGTGTGTGGAACCACAGGTCGCAGAATGACTCACACGCACAACAGAATGTCTTTCAGGGGTTTTACTCATGTCAGGTGGCAGGGTGAGTAACCCGGGCGTAACTGTGATGCACAAAGCAGGGAACCAGGCTCCTTCAGGATGACTTGTGAGGGTGACTACTGACTCGCTTCCTAGCCCTCTGTTGTTTGTGGTGACCCAGACTTGGAGTCCTACGGGGTCACCCAGGAAAATTGATGCTGCCTGTTCTCCCCTTTTTCGGCCCGTTTGCTTGTAGCCTGGACCAGGTCACTCTGGCTGCTTGCAGCCTGTGAACTATGGGCCCTCTCGTTGCTACGTGGCTTCGGACTCTGTGGTGGTTTGGTGAAGGGCATGTAGTGCCCCCACCAGCAGGTTTAGCAGGCCTAGTAAATAGGTTTCTGCTCTGGGGACCTGTAACCCCGTGCGGGCAGAGTCTACCAGGCAGTCCCCTTAATCCACCACCTCTCAGCCCTCCTGGCCCTAGGTGGTGTTTCAGGCGGCACTACCAGGTAGTCCTTTCTCCTCCGCCAGTAGCCACTGCACCTGTGGTGTCTGACTAGTGACAGCCTGCAGGGTTCCTCCTTGCGACTGCTCTCCCTGAGCTCCACTTCAGACTCGACTCACTACTCCTCTCCCCACTGTGCCTGTCTACGCAACTTAGCAACCAGGCTCTCTACCACACCCCTTGAGTGGAGATGGAGTTCACGCCCCCTCCTGGATTCCCCAGGGGTCCCTTCAAAGGTCAACGTGGGAGACCTGCTTACTATGCGCCTGTGTAACCACGCCTCAATCAGCCTTCTGGATTACCTGTCTTGTACTCACTCAGCATGAGTGCAGTACTCAGTGGTGCCTGACCAGGACAGGGGCGCCACAGGGTAAACAAGGAGGAAAAAGAAAACCAAACCTTCAGCCATCTACCGCTAACAACAGGACTCCAGGACTTTTGTTCATACATCCCAGGGCACAATGAGTGCAACATGGACTTCAGTATACCGGCTCTTTCTTTCTCCTACATGTTCACCAGCCATGGCACTGTCCTGCTCTGCTGCAGGTGTTTTCCTGCTCTGCTCTGTTTCTTCCAGAGTGGAGCCTCTTCTGGCTCAGCTGTCCATTACTTCACATACACTGCCCAATCTCCATCAGCTTGGTTTGATGGGCTGGATCTCTCTTTCCATCGCTCCCTCCGGTGGCGGGCACTGTTCAAGACAGGCTGGCATCTCCAGGCATGGTTTCTCCTCATGCAGACAGAGTGTTTGGAGGGCTGCATGTACTTTGGCGCATTTTCACTTTCTTGACACCCAGGATGGGCGTGGTTTTCTTTAAAACCTGTGCCATTGTGCCGCCCCAGCAGCAGTCGAACTGCTCGGATCCGGGGTTGCTGTGGCTCGAGGGTCTCCGGACCCGGGGACTTGTAGCCACTTCAAATGTAAGGGGGTATTTACAGGGCATGAATGTTCATGATGCCACCTGCGGGTTGCGGTAAAGGGGAGTACCGCCGCTGCCGATGGGAGTACCGGAACAGATAGTGTGGAGCAGCCAGGTGTCAGTCCCTCCGCAGGTAGGTAAGGCTCCGGATAGTGGGGATTTGGTGAATGGGTAGCTTGCTTGGCCTTGGGAAGCAGGATGCAGGGGTTAGATTACTCACTGCGGTAGTCGTGGTGTTGGATCAGGTGGATTAAGCAGACACTCACACAGATGGTAAACGAAAGTCTCTAGGCACCGCAGTCTCTATGGGGGGAGCCCGTCCAGGTCCCGCTCCCACCAGTGTCACTTGGTAAGTCCGGAGCCCTGCCTCCATGCACAAATTGTTTTACATTTGTGGCCTCTTGGCTTGAAGCTTTCGGGGCCCCTCTACCCGTGTGTATGGCAGCTGTGCTCTTGGTGGCTGGCACTTGGGATTTCAGTGGGTTGTGTATTTTGGAGAACCCTGTCCCCTGCGTTGTGCTGATGCCTCCAATCTCTGAGCTCTTGGGGAAAGTTCATAAAGAGACTATCCTCCACAGCTACTGAAGCTACTCCCCGATCTAGGGTCCTGTACCCCGCCGTGCTCGGTACCGGTAAGGTGGCTGGGCTTTCTGGTGCCAACAGTCCTCGAAGACTGCGTCTGTTACAATCCTGTCCAGTGTTCCTAATACTGGTCCCCGACTCCTGTGGTCCCGGACCACCATTTGCGACCCAACCTGTCGCCTCCCTGGAAGCTCCAACTCCCCTGCTCCTCACTCTTTGAGGACTAACACTTCACTGACTCTAAGATGACTTCCTCCCTCCCACCAGTCTGCCTGACCCCTAGGTGGGAGACCGTGCTCCAACTTGACCAACCCACTGGTGTGTCTATCCAGCCCTGATGTGAGGTGTGATTGGGATTTGTAGTGTGGATGTCAGTGACACTGTTGATGGGAACCTGGAACCATGGGAGGGTAGGCCCTGCACCCTGGAGTACAGGATGCAGTTCCCTGTAACACCCTGATATAGTCAGGGGCGCTACACCATTGTCCGCAATCTTAATGCCTAAAGCCTGCTTTACACGTTGCAATTTTGCATACGATATCGTATGCGATTTGCAACGCCCTCATCGTATATGCAGCACGTGCAATTTGTTGAACGTGCCGCACAAACGATTAACCCCCGTCACACATACTTACCTTCCATACGACCTCGATGTGGGCGGCGAACGTCCACTTCCTGGAGTGGGAGGGACGTTCGGCGTCACATCGACGTCACGCGGCAGCCGGCCAATAGATGCGGAGGGGCGGAGCTGAGAGGGACGTAAACATCCTGCCCACCTCCTTCCTTCCGCATTGCTGGCCGTGAGCCGCTGGATGCAGGTAAGATCTGTTCATTGTTCCCGGGGTGTCACACACTGCGATGTGTGCTACCCCGGGTACGATGAACAATCTGACGTGCAATTCTAGAGAAAGGTACGATGTGTATGCGATGAACGTTTTACCGTTCAATCGCAATCGCACATACCTGTCACACACTGCAATGTACCTTACAATGCCGGATGTGCGTCACTTACGACGTGACCCCGCCGACACATTGTAAGATTTATTGCAGCGTGTAAAGCGAGCTTTAGCCTGGCGTCATTTTTGACAGCAGAATGATTGCAGTTTTCACTGTGGATCGAGCCTTCTCCACTTCAAGCTGGTTTTCCTGAATCAAGGCCCGATTTTGCTGACTACGCCAAGTGTACCATGGCGCGGAGTGGTAGTCGTGGGCGAGGTATTTGTCTGCCACACCCTGGCACGCTACATGAAAATGGAGGTCCTGGCTGGGTGTGTGATGTTTCACTATGGAGGCTATATGCATTGGCAGACCGCATGTTGTTTTGGCCGGCCAGGACCAGATAGTACACAGTTCATTGAGGAAGACCACAAGTTCATAAAAAACGTAGTTTTACTGAACATTAACTTGTTAACAACAACATACATAAGATGGAGGACACAAATCTTCTTGCACATTTCAATATCACAGAGGATCATTAAGCACACATTCTTCAGTTTAGTTGTTCCAACCTCCATAAGTCCTTTTCTTCCCAACACTATCCAGCCTAGTACCACATCACAGTCCTTAGAAGACATTCTCCTTCTCAAGCAGTTCCACGTCTTTTCCCTCCTAGAGGGATGTTGCCAATATGGCTGGACTGAGCTATAAGCTACTGAAGACGCCTCAGGGACACTCACTTCATTCCTTGTCCTGCTCTGACTTGCACCAGGACCCGTCTCTGTCTGTCACTCGTTCCTTCGGTCAGTGCGCTGACGTGGATCCACTAGACCACTCTGTCACGGTCACCTGGTTCTCTTTCTCAGTTGTTACCTCTTTTCCTCGGTCACACTATCCTGTGTAATGGTCTCCCTCTTGTCAGGACACCCACGTCATGCGGCTCTGCTGCTCCTCTGATCTGACGTCTGTCTCTGTCACAGGCTGGGCCTTAACTGACATTTCCACAGCAACTGTTTCTCTCCCTCAGCACTAGCTCCTCCCCTGTTGGCTAATTCTAGAATCCCATCTGTCACCTGTCTGTCACCGGGCAGATTTAACTTTTCACCTGCACCTATAACACTAATAATACCTTATTAAGCATCCTACATTATATACTACATAATATTACACCTTATACCTTATCACACATACATATATATATTTAAGAACACATTTGGTGTCTTCAGGGGTAGGAACTCAACCACCATCTTACAGCTCAAAAATACAGTTAGGTCCAGAAATATTTGGACAGTGACACAATTTTCGAGAGTTGGGCTCTGCATGCCACCACATTGGATTTGAAATGAAACCTCTACAACAGAATTCAAGTGCATATTGTAACGTTTAATTTGAAGGTTTGAACAAAAATATCTGATAGAAATTGTAGGAATTGTCACATTTCTTTACAAACACTCCACATTTTAGGAGGTCAAA
Organism: Anomaloglossus baeobatrachus; assembly: GCF_048569485.1. Taxonomy (NCBI): domain Eukaryota; kingdom Metazoa; phylum Chordata; class Amphibia; order Anura; family Aromobatidae; genus Anomaloglossus; species Anomaloglossus baeobatrachus. The sequence continues at coordinate 128,048,010 of NC_134364.1, forward strand.
AGTAATTGGACAAATAAACCAAACCCAAACAAAATATTTTTATTTTCAATATTTTGTTGCGAATCCTTTGGAGGCAATCACTGCCTTAAGTCTGGAACCCATGGACATCACCAAACGCTGGGTTTCCTCCTTCTTAATCCTTTGCCAGGCCTTTACAGCCGCAGCCTTCAGGTCTTGCTTGTTTGTGGGTCTTTCCGTCTTAAGTCTGGATTTGAGCAAGTGAAATGCATGCTCAATTGGGTTAAGATCTGGTGATTGACTTGGCCATTGCAGAATGTTCCACTTTTTTGCACTCATGAACTCCTGGGTAGCTTTGGCTGTATGCTTGGGGTCATTGTCCATCTGTACTATGAAGCGCCGTCCGAACTACTTTGCGGCATTTGGCTGAATCTGGGCTGAAAGTATATCCCGGTACACTTCAGAATTCATCCAGCTACTCTTGTCTGCTGTTATGTCATCAATAAACACAAGTGACCCAGTGCCATTGAAAGCCATGCATGCCCATGCCATCACGTTGCCTCCACCATGTTTTACAGAGGATGTGGTGTGCCTTGGATCATGTGCCGTTCCCTTTCTTCTCCAAACTTTTTTCTTCTCATCATTCTGGTACAGGTTGATCTTTGTCTCATCTGTCCATAGAATACTTTTCCAGAACTGAGCTGGCTTCATGATGTGTTTTTCAGCAAATTTAACTCTGGCCTGTCTATTTTTGGAATTGATGAATGGTTTGCATCTAGATGTGAACCCTTTGTATTTACTTTCATGGAGTCTTCTCTTTACTGTTGACTTAGAGACAGATACACCTACTTCACTGGGAGTGTTCTGGACTTCAGTTGATGTTGTGAATGGGTTCTTCTTCACCAAAGAAAGTATGCGGCGATCATCCACCACTGTTGTCATCCGTGGACGCCCAGGCCTTTTTGAGTTCCCAAGCTCACCAGTCAATTCCTTTTTTCTCAGAATGTACCCGACTGTTGATTTTGCTACCTCAAGCATGTCTGCTATCTCTCTGATGGATTTTTTTCTTTTTTTTCAGCCTCAGGATGTTCTGCTTCACCTCAATTGAGAGTTCCTTAGACAGCATGTTGTCTGGTCACAGCAACAGCTTCCAAATGCAAAACCACACACCTGTAATCAACCCCAGACTTTTTAACTACTTCATTGATTACAGGTTAACGAGGGAGACGCCTTCAGAGTTAATTGCAGCCCTTAGAGTCCCTTGTCCAATTACTTTTGGTCCCTTGAAAAAGAGGAGGCTATGCATTACAGAGCTATGATTCCTAAACCCTTTCTCCGATTTGGATGTGAAAACTCTCATATTGCAGCTGGGAGTGTGCACTTTCAGCCCATATTATATATATATAATTGTATTTCTGAACATGTTTTTGTAAACAGCTAAAATAACAAAACTTGTGTCACTGTCCAAATATTTCTGGCCCTGACTGTATCTGTGTCCTAGAACCTGCCTGCTGTACCTATCTGTACCAGCCATGCCCACTGTACCTGTTGTACCTGCTGCACCTGCTGTACCATCCGTGCCTGCTGTTCTAGCCAAACCTGCTGCACCCGTTAGTACCTGGCATCCCAGCTGTATTAGAAACACCTGCCTTATTTGACGAATGCGTGGTGTGTGTGTGTGTGTTATCCATGAAAATCACCAACTTAAACCCTTAAACTAATTGGTTACTTCAGGACAGATAACGTTTCTCCCACCCCAAATCCTTGTTTGCATTGTGTTCCTGTAACCATTGTTTCCTTATTTTGGCTGTTTCCCGTATATAAGCCCCAATTTGAAGAAATCCCATAAGATCCTATATGAGATAGTCTAGCACTTTGGTGTGTTGAGACAATCTTTCTGCTGGGGATGTGACTCTTTATAGCGACTATGTAACCAGATGGGTTTTCTCTCAGGCTTCATCGACGTTTCTGTGTTTAGGACAAGCTGGATCGGCCCATTTAATCTTGGCTTATGGTTCTTTCTCGCTCGTCTTTTTAGGATCACCCAGTCTCCTGGCTTGAGACCATGTGCTCCTGACACTGATTTAGGATCTGGAATTGGAGAATACACCTGTTTATCACATTATTTAGTCAATCATATATAAGACTCATACATCACTGGTCACTATATCCTGCTGCATCTGAAGTGTCTGTGGGAAATATATCATGTTCTAAGTGCTAAACAAAAAAAATCTTATATAGAGACCCATTTATTAACCCCTTCACCCCCAGCCAATTTTCAGTTTTTTGCTATTTTTTTTGCTCCCCTTATTCTGAAATTACAACTACTGTATATGGCTTAGGATGTACCATTACGACCCGCGGTTGTTATGGGCTTAAGAAAACAAAGCATGCATTCGGTCCACGACTTGCAAGTTTCGACTTTAACCTTCTGTATTTTTATCTTGACTGTTCCATGCAGCCTTTCCACCTTCCTATAAAATATGCACTTTTACCATTTTTTTGAATCTCATTGTCACGCTGGCATACTAGGGATGCCGGCGTCCCTCTGTACCTTGTGCAGTGTTCCATCCCTAGTATGCCGACGTGACACTCATTTTTACATTTTACTTCGGTCACGTGCTTTTCAGCAATAACGTAGTTTTTTTGCACTGCCTCACATCAAGTCTGTGAAGAAATTTACAAACTTGCATAAACCTACTCATTGTATACGTACTGTATATAATCAATCTGCACTATCTAGAACAGGTAAAGAGGATGAGGGGTATGTTTCTTCCGAATCTTTACAGTTTTTCTTACGTTGTTAGGCACACGTCTTACAAGACTCGGTATGTCTGGCCACCTGGGTACTGAACCCTGGTGCCACCCATACCTTGTCTACCAAAGCACACACTGTCTTTCATAGATGTGTTAGTCCATGGGTTACCTGGGCTATCATTGAGAAGAGAGCTCATGGCAGAGAAAGCTTACCATTCTTTATTCACAGACCTTCCTCAGTCAGCTGGCTCCCTGTGTCTCACACTCCATACCCTGTTGAATCGCTCGTTCCTATAGGGATTTAAGAACATCAGGAGTGACAGGTGTCATGGAAGTGACAGATGCCACTGAGGTGCTGGTCTGTATTGGTAAAAAACTCTCAACTCTAGGCCTGTTTGTTGCTTACTCAGCGGCTGCATCTGTGCAAACATCTCCTCTGGCTCCATCATTGTCAGCTCAGGTCTCAGCTTTATCTTCAATATGCCTGGCTCATTTGATAACAGTAGAGCCTCCATCTGGGCTCGTATGCACTCTGCTGTCTTTATAGGTTTCTCATGTGACATTAGAAAAGATCTGCTGCCTACATACACATTTGACTATCTTACCCTTTTTCGCTCTACATGTCTCAGAGAGGGCATCTTCATCTCTGCCTCCTGTACCAATAGGAGAGAAGGGAGTGGTTCTGATTTGTATTATCTCATATTGAGTAAGCTGTAGCATATCCAGTGTAGAATCAACCAACATCTTATCATCCTGTTCCATCTATGAAAAAAACTAAAAATATGTGTTAGAGCATTATAACTTTAGCTCTGACTATGATACAGTTGGTGGTCGTCTATATTTTAAATAGTTGAAAGCACTAAATAAATAACATATAGGTCAAGATTTTCCTATATTTCACTTTTTCATTTAGCAGACATGTTTCCTACTAATCCAGGAAATATAACTGTTGCGGGGGAAGGGCCAGTTTCAGGGTCTCTCTAGTATGTATGTTTGCTACGCCCTCCACTGTTGGAGAATATGATTGGGGACATATTTCCCCCCTTTTTGAATTCAGTATCCTCTTTATAGCTGGATTCAAACCTGTGAATCACTGGAGTCCCACATTTACGGCATGAGGAAAGGCACATTGCATTTAGATTATCATTTAGGCAATTTATATATATCTCTGATAACTTTGTGTTGTATCAGGCCTACACCATCCAGAAAAGCAATGACACAGCATATTTTACTTTGTGTTACTACATTATTGGCTGTTCTTTTCAACCCTAGCTTGTATCACAGAACTGGCTTGATGCAGTCCTGGTGTCAGGATCCAATCTATCTAAATAGCCCAATTTTTTCTGCTATAAACCATGTATTTGGGCCAATTTAGGCTGCTCTTCTGCAACATTCCTTTCCTCTATTGAAATGAAAAAGAAAATAAGTAACTCATTTCGTAAGATGTGAATAGGACTGCAGGCAATAAAATATCTAAATACTATAAACTAAAGCAACACAACCTCTGGATATTGCAAAGTCCATTTATATATATATATTTTCTTTCAGAATTGATGTCATTGTGACAATATACATTGCCGGTGAATTTTGGGCACCTTGTGATAACACGGTATGTGTATACTGTAAACTATATTCGTGAAAGGAAAAAAATATAAAACAAAATACTGTCAGTATGTGAGCAGAGGCACAGAATACAATAAAAATGTGTTTTCCAAGTAAATCACCATAAAGTGCTTTGATGATTTCCAGCAAAAAAATCTATCATTCACATACCTCAAGAAATCTAATTTTCTCTTCAAAGTTAATTTAATCATCGGGGTGGGATCAGTAAACTAAAAACAAGCTATTGTTAATTTCTTCTGTCAATTCCTAAATTCTAACAGTTGAACAGACGATAAGACCTTGCTCTACAACTTTGCAGGGGTTGCATTCCAACCTTATCTCACTTTTTTTCCCGAGGGGATTGTTTTTCTACTAGAAGTAGCATTAAAAAAACAACTCATCTTTCATTGTTCAAAGTTTGAAAAAAAAACCAAAAAAAAAATACTGTTCCTCTTCCCTCCTACCTTCAGCCAGACAGCAACGGCTTTTCTTTTTTTGTACCTTGTCTTTTCAAAACACATCTCTGTTGGATCTGTTTAATTATTTTACAAATAGATAAAATACCTTATCTCTTTGAGGTAAGTCTTTTCTGATTTTTGGACTGTTCCAACTATTCACTCAGATATAATGCTGTAGGACTTTAAAATACTGATCATTTTATATGGGCAGTGACATATTTCTATTTTGAATTTAGTAATTCTTCCAGGTTTTCACCTATTTATATCTGACTTGCATTTATTGGATGTCTGACTAAGCGAATATACTATTTAAATGTTTTAGTTGTTAATACAAGGAAAACCCCCAAAATTTTATAGGGATTGGGATTTCATCTTTGGAAGAAAGAACTATTGAGAAGGGCCTGTCTAAGCTGGTTGTATACTGGGAGTATCTGCATTACTATGCAGTTTTGTGCTTTGCTATTTGCTACTATTCTATGAACTCCTACTGTTATGCATGATTCGTATGTAGTATACAACATAAAGTCCTCACAACAGGGATTCAAAATAACAAAGAGATTTTGAATATATAAATTTCTTATAGTCTCACCAAGCTGAAAGATTCCCAAAAATCTCTGATAACCAAAAAAGTGCTTTAACATAGTAAACCCAGCATAATTACTTGTTCATTTAACACTCAGGCTTTTTGTTTCCTACTGCAACTGCCCAGGAGCTGCCTAACCACTAGAGTTGAGCGCGGTTCGCGGTTCGAGGTTCTCCAGTTCGCGGTTCGAGTGATTTTGGGGGCTGTTCTAGATCAAACTAGAACTCGAGCTTTTTGCTAAAGTTCAATTGTTCTAGATACGTTCGAGAACGGTTCTAGCAGCAAAAAGCAGGGCTTTTTACAGCTACAGTGTGCAGGAGCCATCGCTGGCAGCCTGCCACAAGCTGGTAACCAAGATAAACATCGGGTATCCAACCAAAGCGCTTTGGTTAGTAACCCGATGTTTATCCTAGTTACGTGCAGGAAGCCCACACTTCCCCACTCAGCTCACTCCGCCCCCTCCTGCACGCGGCATGTACGTGTACACACACACACACACACACACACACACACTCTGCACACTGCACTCTGCACACATGGTCCCGCTCGGCTTACCTGCGGTGATGAAGTCCCGCCATCCCGACCTCAGCTCTGTCACTGTCCTCCATGGCCGCCGCTTGTCACATCACCTTCTCTCGCTTCCGACCCGAGACTGACTAGCGGTGACATCACGGGCCTCTCGCGATACTTGGCTGTGAAGGCGGCGGTCATTGAACTCAGTGACAGGTGCTGTCGGCAGTGCAGGAGATCAGCGCAGGTAATGTACCTCGCTGACAGCAGCACTTGTCATGCCCTGCAGTGACCTGGGCTGACCCATTGATGTTAGCTCAGGTCACTGCACTGCTCTCCCAGCCAATGGGGAACATCCTGCTCTTCATTGACTGGGACAGTGTGGATCGTCATGGCAACCCCTTGGATTACACCAGACCTGGATTTGTTTTTCTTTCTAATAAATTGGTTAAAGAGGGAATGTTTTGGGGAGTGTTTTTTCAAATAAAAATGTGTTTGTCGTCTATTTTTTTTTATTACTGACTGGGTTGGTGATGTCGGGTATCTGATAGACGCCTGACCTCACCAACCCCAGGGCTTGATGCCAGGTGACATTACACATCTGGTATTAACCCCATATATTACCCCGTTTGCCACCGCACCAGGGCGCGGGATGAGCTGGGGCGAAGCACCAGGATTGGCGCGTCTAATGGATGCGCCACTTCTGGGGCGGCTGCGGCCTGCTATTTTTAGGCTGGGGAGAGTCCAATAACCATGGACCTCCCTAGTCTGAGAATATCAGACCCCAGCTGACTGCTTTACCTTGGCTGGTGATCCAATTTTGGGGGGACCCCTACGTGTTGTTTTTTTTTAATTATTTATTTAATTTAAAATAACAGCGTGGGGTGCCCTCAGTTTTGGATTACCAGCCAAGGTGAGGCTGCCAGCTGTGGTCTGCAGGCTGCAGCCGTCTGCTTTACCCTAGCTGGCTACAAAAATAGGGGGAACCCTACGTCATTTTTTTTTCATTTTTTTGGCTAAATACAAAGCTAAGCACCCCTTAGTGCCACATGAAAGGCACCAAAGGGTGCAAAATTACAAAATGCAGGAGAGTGGGACATTATGTGTCTTTCTGCCATTATAATGACAGAAAAGACTGATATGAAGTGCACAAGCACAAGAAAATCACCAGAGCGCTCTACGCTGTGAAAAGCAGTAGAAAATGGCGCTGGAGTGAACATGTGACCGCCTCATGTAGGATGAAGCTATGGATCCTGGGTAAATTTATGTATTTTCCCTCCTTCGGTTTTTTTGCAGTACACAAAAAAAACGGAAGGCGCACGGATGACAAACAGATGACATACGGACCGTCTACGAAACGGAAACGGATGCCATACGGATGCACCCGTGAAAAAAAACGGACTGTTTTTTGCAGACCGCAAAAATGGATCGGTCGTGTTAATGCAGCCTTATTCTGATCTGCCGTTTATAAACAGCAGGCAGAAATAAGTGAATAGCGCCCCCCAGCATCAGAAAATCTCTGGGGTTTCAGGGCTAGCTGAGACCCTGGAGATCATGATTCAGGACGGTTTTTCCGGTCCCCGCTCACGTGATCACAGGTATACACCGTACACCGATGATCACGTTACAGTAAATGACAGCGCCGGTAAAAAATTATTTATCATGACATGAACAAACATGATAAATCTCCTCCCCGGTCCCCTCCGGTCCCCCGGTGTCGCCAAAGTGCCCCCCCCTGATGCCCTCCCAGAAATCCAAGATGGCCGCGCGCACAGCGCCGCATTCACCCTACTCCTCTGATTTCTGTCGCATGTGCCATGGCACATGCGACAGAAAACTCCTCCCCAGGCCCTGCCAGGTCACCCCCTATAACCCCACCGGTGTTCCCCGGTGTCCCACGGTACCTGTGCAGCGTTGATCCCCCGCGGCCCTCTCCTTCACAATAGATGCTGCCGCATGCACAGAGCGGCTGTCAGCTCAGCTTCCTGTGTTCAGACACAGTGAGTGGTGATTATGCATCTGTAAGCTAAATGGGCGGCACTGTGGCTCAGTGGTTAGCACTGCAGTCTTGCAGCGCTGAGGTCCTGGGTTCAATTCTCACCAAGGACACCATCTGCAAGGAGTTTGTATGTTCTCCCTGTGTTTGCGTGGGTTTCCTCAGGGTACTCCGGTTTCCTCCCACACTCCAAAGACAAACAGCGCTATGGAATTAATAACGCTATATAAATGAATAAATTATTATTATTACTGCAATGCCCTGCTCATGAGGTAAGGAACATAATTGATCAGGAGAGCTATACTACATTTCCAAATGGAGGGATTTGCTTTTATAGTTGCCCTGCTGAATGACTACCAAACATGAGAGTCCGTTATACGCCACAAGAAAACACATCTAAATAGCGAGCTCTGTTGTTAAGTATTCATTCAGCTGGATAACTGGACTTAAAGGGGTATTCCATCTCCAAGATCCTATCCCCAATATATAGTAGGTGGAATAGCAATAATATCAGCAAATACCAATATTTGGAAATGTAGAATAGTTCTCCTGATTAGGCATGCCCTTACCTCATGAGCAGGGCATTGCAGCTTTGGTAGCAACCATTACGACATGGACTCTGCTGCTGTGGACCCGGGGAGAGTGAGTGCAGATTCATTGCACCCACACTCCTCACATGAAGGGTCTGCACTCCTAGAAAATGGGGGATACGTTCCCTGAGTGTCTCTCCCCCATATTCTAGACGGTCCAGAGTCGTCGTGGGACCCCTTTATTTTTTTTCTTACAATAAATTGGTGAAAGAGGGAATGTTTTGGGGACTGTTTTTTCAAATAAATTTCTTTTGTCGATTTTTTTTTTGTTAGTACTGACAGTTTATGATGTTGGGTATCTAATAGACGCCATGACATCACAAACTGCTGGGCTTGATGTCAGGTGACCTTACAGCTAGTATCAACTCGATTTATTACCCCGTTTGCCACTGCACCAGGACACAGGATGAGCTGGGGTGAAGCGCCAGGATTGGCGCATCTAGTGGATGCGCCACGTCTGGGGTGCCGGTGGCCTGCTATTTTTAGGCTGTGAAGGCCCAATAACTATGGACCTTCTCACCATGAGAATACCAGACCACAGCTGTCCGCTTTACCTTGGCTGGTGATCCAATTTGGGGGGGACCCTACTTTTTTTGTGTAATTATTAATATTTATAAAATAATTATAAAAAAAGAGCCTGGGGGGACCTCCACATTGGATCCCCAACCACGGTAAAGCTGCCAGCTGTGGTTTTCAGGCTACAGCCGTCTGCTTTACCCTAGCTGGCTATCAAAAATGGGGGGACCCAACGTCATTTTTTTTTAACTATTTTTTAAATAGAAAAAATTAATGGGCTTCCCTGTATTTTGATTGCCAACCAAGGCAACGCCAGGCAGATGGGGGTGGCAACCCATAGCTGTCTGCTTTATCTGCGCTGAGAATCAAAAATACCGTGGAGCGCTACGTCATTTTTTTTAAAGATTTATTTTTACAGCACTGTGATGTCCAGCAATCAAAATACAGGGAAGCCCATTTTGTTTTTAGTTATTTAAATAAATAATTAAAGAAAATATATATGGGCTCCCACTGCATTTTTTGTATTGCTAGCTAATGGTAATCCAAGCAGCTACTGGCTGCTAACCCCCACTGCTTGGTGTTACCTTCACTGGCAATGGAAAATCCAGGGAAGCATTTTTTATTTTTTTTGCCAAAAAACTACAAAAAAAGGACGTGAGCTTCGCCATATTTTTGTATGCTAGCCAGGTATAGCAGGCAGGTGGTGGAAGAGTTGGATACAGCGCCAGAAGATGGCGCTTCTATGAAAGTGCCATTTTCTGAGGCGGCTGCAGACTGCAATTCGCAGCAGTGGAGCCCAGAAAGCTCAGGCCAACCTGTGCTGCGGATTCCAATCCCCAGCTGCCTAGTTGTACCTGGCTGGACACAAAAATGGGGCGAAGCCTACGTCATTTGTTTTCTAATTATTTCATGAAATTCATGAAATAATAAAAAAAGGGCTTCCCTTTATTTTTGGTTCCCAGCCGGGTACAAATAGGCAGCTGGGGGTTGGGGGTAGCCGTACCTGCCTGCTGTACCTGGCTAGCATACAAAAATATGGTGAAGCCCACATAATTTTTTCAGGGGGCAAAAAACTTCTGCATACAGTCCTGGATGGAGTATGCTGAGCCTTGTAGTTCTGCAGCTGCTGTCTGTCTGTATGGAGAAGAGCGACAGCAGCTGCAGAACTACAAGGCTCAGCATACTCCATCCAGGACTGTATGCAGAAGTTTTTTGCCCACCAAAAAAATGACGTGGGCTTCGCCATATTTTTGTATTCTAGCCAGGTACAGCAGGCAGCCACGGGCTGCCTCCAACCCCCAGTTACCTATTTGTACCCGGCTGGGAACCAAAAATATAGGGAAGCCCGTTTTTTTTAATTATTTCACTTAATTCATGAAATAATTAAAAAACAAATGACGTGAGCTTCGCCCCATTTTTGTGTCCAGCCGGGTACAACTAGGCAGCTGGGGATTGGAATCCTCAGCACAGGTTAGCCCGAGGTTTCTGGGCGCCTCTGCTGCGAATTGCAGTCCGCAGCCGCCCCAGAAAATGGCGCTTTCATAGAAGCGCCATCATCTGGCGCTGTATCCAACTCTTCCAACAGCCCTGGAGGCGGGTGGCTTGTTGGGTAATAATGAGTTAATACTAGCTTTGTTTTACTAGCTAGTATTAAGCCAGAGATTCTTAATGTCAGGCACGTTTGACCCGGCCATTAAGAATCTCCAATGAAGGGTTAAAAAAAAGACACCACACAGAGAAAAAATACTTTAATAGAAATAAATACACAGACACATTAGAGACTCCATCTTTATTACCCCCTGTCAGCCCTCCACGATCCATGGTCTTCTGTCTTTCTCGTTCAACAAATGCAGCTCTGCTCCATCACTGCTGCATGGGGGAAGACGCTGCTTCCCCCGCAGCCTTCACTCCGTGAAGGCTGCACGGAAAGCAGCGTGCAGCCTTCACTCCGTGAGTGATCAGTGCTGCTGGCTGTCAGCGGTAACAGCGGTAACGCTGACAGACGCGTTATCATAGCAACGGTGCTCCCGGAGCCGCGGTTAGCGGTGACGTCACCGCTAACTGCGTTGCTATGGCAACGGTGATCTCCGTTAATGACCGGCTGTGTCAGCCGGTCCCTAACGGAATGGGGAGTCGACTGTGTGCTACAGCATATCGCCGGTACACGGCGATACACAAATGTGCACCGTGTACCGGAGAGATGCACTCGCAGGTCCTACATGACGCGTCATAGTCATGTGACCAGTCTGTAGCCAATGAGATAATAGCCACGTGACTGGTCACATGGCTAGTTTGACGTCACGATAGGTCCTGCATCACTGCTGGCAGTGCCGGTCACCGGGAGGATTCAGCGATCATCGGATGGAATAGCGGCAGGAGACAGAGTGCAGGAGGGATCGCGGGGACCGGTAAGTGTTATGGCAATGTTTATTAACTGTATGTGTACATTTATAATGCGTTTTTATGTGTTTGGGATTGCCTCCCATTATAGCCTATTGGTTCGAGTTCGGTTCGTCGAACGTTCGACGAACCGAACTCGAACTAGACCTCCGTTCGGTGAACCGAACCCGAGCCGAACCACGGCCAGTTCGCTCATCTCTACTAACCACCACCCACAGATACGGGAGCATTTGTGTCTGTGTCTCTCTCTGCTCAGGCTATTCTCTTTTGTTAAAATAATCAATGATAAGAGAATTTTATAAACTGAGTTTAGGTTTTGATCACTCCACAATCTCCATCATAGATTCTGTATGATACATACCACACACATCCACCGTACTGGTCCAGTTATCAAAACATATTTACAACATGTAAAGGTACTTTACACACTGCAATATCAGTACCGATATCGCTAGCGAGCATACCCTCCCCTGACGGTTGTGCAACATGGGCAAATCGCTACCCGTGGCGCACAACATCGCTTACAACCGTCACACGGACTTACCTTCCCTGCGACGTCGCTCTGGCCGGCGAACCGCCTCCTTTCTAAGGGGGCGGTTCGTGCGGCATCACAGCAACGTCCAATAACAGAGGAGGGGCGGAGATGAGCGGCCGGAACATCCCGCCCACCTCCTTCCTTCCTCATTGCCGGTGGACACAGGTAAGGAGATGTTCGTTGTTCCTGCGGTGTCACACAGCGATGTGTGCTGCCGCAGGAACGACGAACAACATCGTACCTGCAGCTGCTAAGGAAAGGAGCAACGTGTCAACGTTCAACGATTTTTGCCGTTTTTGCGATCGTTGATCGACGCTCCTTGGTGTCACACGCTGCGATGTCGCTAACGGTGCCGGATGTGCATCACTAATGACGTGACCTCGACGATATAGCTTTAGCGATGTCGCAGCATGTAAAACACCCTGTACTTTCTTCACATTCATTCAATATCTTTTATTGACAAACCTTTGAACAGCAGCCCAAACTATAACCAATCTGTAACTCACTGTACAGATCACCCACCTTCTGTCTATTTCAACAGGTACACCAAAAAGATTCAGAGTTGAAACCATCAGGGACACCTAACTTTCGCTATGGCCCTTCTCTCTGTTTTTTTCAATGCCTGACCATTTGGTCAGACTTATACCATCAACCGCCTTGTCTGGTGGTCGGAACGAAATGGGTTTCCTTTCTGCTATAGCATGCTACTGTCGGCCTTCATCAACATTAATACAATCCACAAATGTTACAACCAACCCCACAGACCAATAACCAGTACAATGCTAAATCCACACTTAAACTTTGATCACATCTCATGCACACAGTTCACAAAGGCATAGGTAACTTTCTCAGTTCTTGGACCAGACTATTTAATACAAAATTACTCATGCGGATGAAAAATAAATCAAACTCTCAGGAAAGTAAGGCAAGGGTATGAATTAAGCTTCTTACCGTATGCTGCAGCTATTAGCATTACTTTCCCCAGAGGATGGATGCTCACTCGAGATTTGCAGGGGTGTGTGTAGAAATATGAAACTTCTTCACCCATCAGTGTTAGCTGAGCCTTATGACATCATTCAGTTATAAGATAAGATAGATTCTATAAGAACAAAATGGATTGTATTTTCTCACATGAGCGAGGAAAAATATTGAAATATAATTTAAAAGCTTCCCTGAAATCCACAAATTTATCCCTCCCCAGAAATCTCAGAGCTATCTTGAGTTCTGGTTCAGTCTGCCTGTGAGCCGAGACCACCAGACCCACAATCGGCTGCACCTACTGCACAACCTGTGACCACAACTCCATCACTTCCAGAGATAAACTCTGCATTTGTTGTGCAAGAGCTGCAACTGGATTCATATTAAAATTCTAACTTTTTTTGAGCTGGCTATGATGCCACGATGTGACTACCAGTGTAACGCCAGGTATGAGTGGTCTCCCGGCGAATGGCGCAATACAGCTGTAACACCTGGATCAGTGTTAAGCAGGGGGAGAGGAAGACGCCCAGCGACTGATGCAACACAAAGGGAACACAATACAATGGTGGGCCCTGGCACTAGAAAAGGGGAGCGGGGACATTTCCTAACACTCACCTGAGGCTGATCCCTTCATACCCTAATGTCCCTAGATGAGTCCTTCCCTCTGTGAGCCAGTCACGTGCCTATGTCCTTGATGGCTCTGAATTCACCCTGACTAGAAAAGGCCAGTGAGATGTAAGTCTCGCCACTGCAAATAAGACAACACGAGGTAGGTAAGACAAACAAGTGAGGAAACACACAACAAAGAGCACTCCAAGGTTTCTTCAACAGGAACTTCACAGCTGCCACAGTAACAACACCACAGCTCTACAGAGACAAGATCCTTCAACAGGGACAGCAAAGAAATGAGTTATAGCTGACATTGGGAGGAGGTAAGAGTGGCTATCTATAGCAGAAGGGAGTGCCTGCACCTGAGGCTACAATTACCTGTTAGATCACTGCAGTATAGAAATGAATCTTAGCCCCTTCAGTACCTGATGGAATTAAATTTGCTAAAAACTTAGGTTAAATGACAAGAGGGCACTAAAACGAATCTGTGATCCACAATATGCTGTGACCTTCTGATCCCAGATCCCCCCACTCCCTAAGCTTACATCAGGCCATGACACACGCGTGAGACCACATGATGGTTGTCGTCATTTTACCAAGAGAAGAAATTTCACTGCACACTCAGGAATCATGCAGATGTGTAGAATTTATTTAGGCACTTGATACATATAATAGAGTTACGACAGGGTGTTTTGAATGCGATCATAGAAAAAGTGATGTTTTGACTCAACCTGAGCCTTTTTCAAATTTGCATGGCACTGTGCAATGAGACGTATGGTGGCGATAGGCGCTTATCATTTCACCAAGAACATCAGTTGTTTGTCACAACTACAAAGGTTGATGTTTATGACAGAAATGTGACTCATCAAGTATACAATGCCCGGTACATGTCATGGACATCTTCAATCCTAACATATGTCGCTCAGAGGACTTTGTGTTATGATCCGGAACCATGGAAGACCACCACAAATCATTGGCAAAAAGGTGACAAGAGCATTGGCAACTAATCTGGCCGCCATCCCCTTACTAACCATCACAACTAGAAGTAGCCGAGGGGTGAACTAACATCCTGTGCACCGCGAACCCAGCCGGAGAACTAACTATCCTAAAGGAAGGAAAGATGAATAACTCTCTGCCTCAGAAAATAGATTGCCCAAGAATAGCAAGCCCCCCACATTCAAAGACTGCGGTGATATAGGAAAAACACAATACACAGGTAGATGACAGGATTAGCAAAAGGTGAGGCCCCCGCTGACTAAAATAGGAAAGGACAGGAAAGGGACTGATGGTGGCCAGAGAAAAACCTTGCAAAATACCAACTTCCTGATAGTACAAAAAGGCCCTCAGATCGCTCGATCTGAACTCCGTCCTATACCAGGTGCCCTTGTCATACCAATGAACAGAAAACAAGAATTATAACAAATTCAACAAGCCACAAACACATGAACTCAAAGGAGCTATACTCCACACAGAACTGCAGGGAGTTCCTCAACAATCCACTGAGGGGGGAAATCCCTGGAAGGAAATAAACTGAAACCATCCACAACAAATGACAAACCCAGATAAGCAAAAGAACCAGACAATAAATAAAGAGCAAGCACTTATCAGGAGTAGATGTGGTGTAGAGCAGGATTAAGCAGGCTGGAGATACAAAGAACAACTGACATCCGGCAACAGCCTGCAATCAGACCAGGACTTAAATAAGCAGAGAGTTAGCAAAGGAAACACCCACTGCACAACACACCTGGTCTCTGTCCAAACCATTCCTGGCCACCAGAGGGAGCCTCCGAGCAGCCAAAACATAACTAACATTCACAACAACTTTGGCTCAAAAAGGCTACTTCTGACAGACTTCGATCCAGCCATTCATTTTGGCAGAGTCCAGAAGAACATGGAACTATGAATCTGTTCTTACTTAATTGCTTCCACATAGTGGCCACTAGCCATGGAAAAGTGAGAGAAATCTAAGGGGCCCTTTGCACACTACGACATTGTGACGCCCTGGGCAAGCCAGGGGTCACAGGTCATGACGCCACCACACACCCCACATTCCCTGCAGGAACACCAGGGTCAGAACACAAAACCCTTGTTGCCTTCCTCCAGGGGCTGATGTCCACACCAGGGGGTGGGGCAGGCGGTTGGCTCCGCCCACCGAGGAGTACACATCCCTGGAGGCGGGAAAACCAGGCAGATTAGTGAGAGATGAGTTTGAGAGTTGAAGTGAAGTGGTAGAGGAGGAAGAGAGAGGCGTTAAGGTGGAAGAGAAAGTGACAGTTAAGAGCCTGAAGTTGGTCCGGGTGTGTGCCCCGGACTGAGACAGCAAGGTTGGCAGACGGTGGTGACCGTTTGCAGGAGAGGCTGATCGGAGGTTGCCGAAAGGACCGTGGAGAACCTGCAGCCGGAGCCGGTAGCCGCCCGGAGGTGCTGCCCTGGAAAACCCCGAAGCCCGAACCGGAGGCGTCCCCCGAGAAGTTCCCCGAGCCGGAGCCGACAGCCCGCTCCGTGCCGAAGGCCCAGCAGAGGAAAGCCCCTGTGCCCGTCCCCCACACCTCGGCTGAGGTTGCGCCGGGTTGCCGCTGCAAGGTGGCGTCCAAGGCCAAGTCACCGCGGGACCTGCCGCCCAGACAAAGAGTAGTGGGCAGTGTCCAACAGGTCTCGCGGGGCCCGACCCGTGCGCCGGAGCTCGCAGCAGCGCCGTACTGGGACAGGGAGCCGGTACCGTTGGGCCTGGAAATCGGTGAGAGAGAAAGAAAGAAGGCGGAGATGGTGGCCCGTACGATCCGGGAGAAGGAGAGCCTGAGACAAGCTACCTTCCGGGTCCGGGGCCCGCTGTATGAGGGGCAGGTGAGGTGGTTTGATGTCCGCCGGGGCTATGGATTTATTTATGAACCGGGCCTGGAGGTCGAGGTGTTTATAGCCCGGCGGGATGTGAATGTTCACCTGCCAGAGGAGCACCCCGGTCGTAACCTGATGCCGGGCGACATAGTCCAGTACACCCGGCACTGTGGGGAGAGGGGGTGGCTCGCGCTGGATGCCAAGTTAAGGGGCAGCCAGGAGGCCCGTGTGAGCGCCGTACCCCCTCCCTCAGGTGATATCAAGGACTCAGAGTAAGGGCAGCGGAGCACCGTTGCACAGTCCCCGTTGGGACCACCAGTGTGTGTTGAAAGTTTTACGTTTGAAAGAGAGAAATGAAAGTGATCAACTGATGGAGTAACCTGATTATCAGCACCGTGATTGAACCGGCCGTTGCCGGCACCGTTGTCCCCGTGGGGACCATCCACAAAATATGCATAGGGAACTCTCTATGAACAGGCCCGAGAACTTGCAGGGCAACCACAAACGTTAGTGGCATGTAAATAAAAATGTTTGTTGCAGCTACCGTTACCACCTCCGGAGAGGCAGGTTGGAGGGAGGGCCCGCAGTGGAGCAGGCTGGGGCCCAGCCACCACCGGAACCGGTGGCTACCCTCTGGAGGGGAAGGACAGATCCCACTCGGGTAATTTGGTTCAGGACTGGGGTCAAGGGGTGCTGCCTGTTTCTTAGAGGCAGCATCAGGGCCAGGTTACTTGGGTGGGAGAGAGCGGCAGCAGCAACCGTTTAAAATGTTACCGTAACGTTTAAGCAAAGTACTTCCCGCTGTGGGATGAAGTTATTATACTTGTTTATGTTTTTATCTTTTTCAGAAAAATAAAACCGGTGTTGGACGGGCAGCCCGAGGACGGTCTGCGTTTTGCTAAGGGGGAATGTGACGCCCTGGGCAAGCCAGGGGTCACAGGTCATGACACCACCACACACCCCACATTCCCTGCAGGAACACCAGGGTCAGAACACAAAACCCTTGTTGCCTTCCTCCAGGGGCTGATGTCCACACCAGGGGGTGGGGCAGGCGGTTGGCTCTGCCCACCGAGGAGTACACATCCCTGGAGGCGTGAAAACCAGGCAGATTAGTGAGAGATGAGTTTGAGAGTTGAAGTGAAGTGGTAGAGGAGGAAGAGAGAGGCGTTAAGGTGGAAGAGAAAGTGACAGTTAAGAGCCTGAAGTTGGTCCGGGTGTGTGCCCCGGACTGAGACAGCAAGGTTGGCAGATGGTGGTGACCGTTTGCAGGAGAGGCTGATCGGAGGTTGCCGAAAGGACCGTGGAGAACCTGCAGCCGGAGCCGGTAGCCGCCCGGAGGTGCTGCCCTGGAAAACCCCGAAGCCCGAACCGGAGGCGTCCCCCGAGAAGTTCCCCGAGCCGGAGCCGACAGCCCGCTCCGTGCCGAAGGCCCAGCAGAGGAAAGCCCCTGTGCCCATCCCCCACACCTCGGCTGAGGTTGCGCCGGGTTGCCGCTGCAAGGTGGCGTCCAAGGCCAAGTCACCGCGGGACCTGCCGCCCAGACCAACAGTAGTGGGCAGTGTCCAACAGGTCTCGCGGGGCCCGACCCGTGCGCCGGAGCTCGCAGCAGCGCCGTACTGGGACAGGGAGCCGGTACCGTTGGGCCTGGAAATCGGTGAGAGAGAAAGAAAGAAGGCGGAGATGGTGGCCCGTACGATCCGGGAGAAGGAGAGCCTGAGACAAGCTACCTTCCGGGTCCGGGGCCCGCTGTATGAGGTGCAGGTGAGGTGGTTTGATGTCCGCCGGGGCTATGGATTTATTTATGAACCGGGCCTGGAGGCCGAGGTGTTTATAGCCCGGCGGGATGTGAATGTTCACCTGCCAGAGGAGCACCCCGGTCGTAACCTGATGCCGGGCGACATAGTCCAGTACACCCGGCACTGTGGGGAGAGGGGGTGGCTCGCGCTGGATGCCAAGTTAAGGGGCAGCCAGGAGGCCCGTGTGAGCGCCGTGCCCCCTCCCTCAGGTGATGTCAAGGACTCAGAGTAAGGGCAGCGGAGCACCGTTGCACAGTCCCCGTTGGGACCACCAGTGTGTGTTGAAAGTTTTACGTTTGAAAGAGAGAAATGAAAGTGATCAACTGATGGAGTAACCTGATTATCAGCACCGTGATTGAACCGGCCGTTGCCGGCACCGTTGTCCCCGTGGGGACAATCCACAAAATATGCATAGGGAACTCTCTATGAACAGGCCCGAGAACTTGCAGGGCAACCACAAACGTTAGTGGCATGTAAATAAAAATATGTTTGTTGCAGCTACTGTTACCACCTCCGGAGAGGCAGGTTGGAGGGAGGGCCCGCAGTGGAGCAGGCTGGGGCCCAGCCACCACCGGAACCGGTGGCTACCCTCTGGAGGGGAAGGACAGATCCCACTCGGGTAATTTGGTTCAGGACTGGGGTCAAGGGGTGCTGCCTGTTTCTTAGAGGCAGCATCAGGGCCAGGTTACTTGGGTGGGAGAGAGCGGCAGCAGCAACCGTTTAAAATGTTACCGTAACGTTTAAGCAAAGTACCTCCCGCTGTGGGATGAAGTTATTATACTTGTTTATGTTTTTATCTTTTTCAGAAAAATAAAACCGGTGTTGGACGGGCAGCCCGAGGACGGTCTGCGTTTTGCTAAGGGGGAATGTGACGCCCTGGGCAAGCCAGGGGTCACAGGTCATGACACCACCACACACCCCACATTCCCTGCAGGAACACCAGGGTCAGAACACAAAACCCTTGTTGCCTTCCTCCAGGGGCTGATGTCCACACAAGGGGGTGGGGCAGGCAGTTGGCTCCGCCCACCGAGGAGTACACATCCCTGGAGGCGTGAAAACCAGGCAGATTAGTGAGAGATGAGTTTGAGAGTTGAACTGAAGTGGTAGAGGAGGAAGAGAGAGGCGTTAAGGTGGAAGAGCAAGTGACAGTTAAGAGCCTGAAGTTGGTCCGGGTGTGTGCCCCGGACTGAGACAGCAAGGTTGGCAGATGGTGGTGACCGTTTGCAGGAGAGGCTGATCGGAGGTTGCCGAAAGGACCGTGGAGAACCTGCAGCCGGAGCCGGTAGCCGCCCGGAGGTGCTGCCCTGGAAAACCCCGAAGCCCGAACCGGAGGTGTCCCCCGAGAAGTTCCCCGAGCCGGAGCCGACAGCCCGCTCCGTGCCGAAGGCCCAGCAGAGGAAAGCCCCTGTGCCCATCCCCCACACCTCGGCTGAGGTTGCGCCGGGTTGCCGCTGCAAGGTGGCGTCCAAGGCCAAGTCACCGTGGGACCTGCCGCCCAGACCAACAGTAGTGGGCAGTGTCCAACAGGTCTCGCGGGGCCCGACCCGTGCGCCGGAGCTCGCAGCAGCGCCGTACTGGCTCAGGGAGCCGGTACCGTGGGGCCTGGAAATCGGTGAGAGAGAAAGAAAGAAGGCGGAGATGGTGGCCCGTACGATCCGGGAGAAGGAGAGCCTGAGACAAGCTACCTTCCGGGTCCGGGGCCCGCTGTATGAGGGGCAGGTGAGGTGGTTTGATGTCCACCGGGGCTATGGATTTATTTATGAACCGGGCCTGGAGGCCGAGGTGTTTATAGCCCGGCGGGATGTGAATGCTCACCTGCCAGAGGAGCACCCCGGTCGTAACCTGATGCCGGGCGACATAGTCCAGTACACCCGGCATTGTGGGGAGAGGGGGTGGCTCGCGCTGGATGCCAAGTTAAGGGGCAGCCAGGAGGCCCGTATGAGCGCCGTGCCCCCTCCCTCAGGTGATGTCAAGGACTCAGAATAAGGGCAGCGGAGCACCGTTGCACAGTCCCCGTTGGGACCACCAGTGTGTGTTGAAAGTTTTACGTTTGAAAGAGAGAAATGAAAGTGATCAACTGATGGAGTAACCTGATTATCAGCACCGTGATTGAACCGGCCGTTGCCGGCACCGTTGTCCCCGTGGGGACCATCCACAAAATATGCATAGGGAACTCTCTATGAACAGGCCCGAGAACTTGCAGGGCAACCACAAACGTTAGTGGCATGTAAATAAAAATATGTTTGTTGCAGCTACCGTTACCGCCTCCGGAGAGGCAGGTTGTAGGGAGGGCCCGCAGTGGAGCAGGCTGGGGCCCAGCCACCACCGGAACCGGTGGCTACCCTCTGGAGGGGAAGGACAGATCCCACTCGGGTAATTTGGTTCAGGACTGGGGTCAAGGGGTGCTGCCTGTTTCTTAGAGGCAGCATCAGGGCCAGGTTACTTGGGTGGGAGAGACCGGCAGCAGCAACCGTTTAAAATGTTACCGTAACGTTTAAGCAAAGTACCTCCCACTGTGGGATGAAGTTATTATACTTGTTTATGTTTTTATCTTTTTCAGAAAAATAAAACCGGTGTTGGACGGGCAGCCCGAGGACGGTCTGCGTTTTACTAAGGGGGAATGTGATGCCCTGGGCAAGCCAGGAGTCACAGGTCATGACACCACCACACACCCCACATTCCCTGCAGGAACACCAGGGTCAGAACACAAAACCCTTGTTGCCTTCCTCCAGGGGCTGATGTCCACACCAGGGGGTGGGCCAGGCGGTTGGCTCCGCCCACCGAGGGGTACACAGCCCTGGAGGCGGGAAAACCAGGCAGATTAGTGAGAGATGAGTTTGAGAGTTGAAGTGAAGTGGTAGAGGAGGAAGAGAGAGGCGTTAAGGTGGAAGAGAAAGTGACAGTTAAGAGCCTGAAGTTGGTCCGGGTGTGTGCCCCGGACTGAGACAGCAAGGTTGGCAGACGGTGGTGACCGTTTGCAGGAGAGGCTGATCGGAGGTTGCCAAAAGGACCGTGGATGGGTGGTGGCCCGGCGGTACCGGAGCGGTATACGAAGAGAAGCCAGCACCATTGGCAGGGGCCTTTTCGGATCCCGGCAAGGCAAGGAGTCGCCGTGAATTTGCCAAATCCGTCAGTGAAGGGGACCTCCTGGGTCTCCCAACAGCCAAAGTCCCGATTGAAGGCAACCGTCCAACCATATTGGAGAGACACCGCCACCACCAGGGCACCAGTTTCTCAGGGCCAGCGCCTGCGGGCAAAAGAGGGGCTCTTCCGGCTCATATCCCAAGCTGGGGAGCGGGTTACCGGTGGGAACCCATCGCTACCAACAACCGTATTTAGGTGCAGGAAAGAGACAGTCACCGCTAACTTGCAGGGAACATCAACACCGCAGCCGTCCGAGGGAGCCGTCCAACCAGCCGCTTGTTTACCGTGAACTGTGTCATCATCCTTGGGCTGAGTGAGTACCTCCGTGCCGTGCGGCACAGTGCTGCCCCTGCGCCCCTGCACCCCAACAGGCCCCATAACCCGCCTGTCAACCATCCTAACTCTCCATCATCGGGCCTCGGGACCACCAACCCCCCTACCCACGGAGGGGAGGGCCAACATCTAGCTGCTCCATACCATCACTCCCGGGATCCCCATACAGAGCAGCGGTGGTGCCCACACAATCACCACAACCGTGGGTGGCGTCACGGACAATAAATCCCCAAAACCAATCCCCCCTTTTCACTCACGGGCGAGGAGCGCCGCTCGAGTCCCTGGGATCCGGCACATCGCTCGAGCCACCGAGCAGCAGAGGCCGCAGCAGCAGCGGCAGCCGGACCCGAGCAGTGGGAGAGCGCGGCGTCCCCTCCTCCGCCCGCGACAACATCGCAAGCCAATGCTGCGATGCCGAGAGCGATAGTCCTTGCCCCCGTCGCAGCTGCGATATCATGGTGATAGCTGCCGTAGCGAACATTATCGCTACGGCAGCTACACATGCACTCACCTGCCCTGCGACATCGTTCTGGCCGGTGACCCGCCTCCTTCCTAAGAGGGCGGGTCATGCGGTGTCATAGCGATGTCACACGGCAGGCGGCCAATAGAAGCAGAGGGGCGGAGATGAGCGGGACGTAAACATCCCGCCCACCTCCTTCCTTCCGCATAGCCGGCCGGGACGCAGGTAGGAGATGTTCCTCGCTCCTGTGGCTTCACTCACAGCGATGTGTGCTGCCGCAGGAACGAGGAATAACATCGTCGCATCGGTCTTTCCCAATTCATGGAAATGACCGACGCTACACCGATGATACGATTACGACGCTTTTATGCTCGTTAATCGTATCAAAAATGTTTTACACACTACGATGTCGACAGCGACGCCGGATGTGCATCACTTTCGATTTGACCCCACCGACATCGCACCTGCGATGTCGTAGTGTGCAAAGTGCCCCTAAAAGCCGCTTTACACGCTGCGATAACGGTACCGATATCGCTAGCGTGGGTACCCGCCCCCATCTGTTGTGCGACACAGGCAAATCGCTGCCCGTGTCGCACAACATCGCTCAGACCCGTCACACGTACTTACCTGCCGGCGACGTCGCTGTGACCGGCGAACCGCCTCCTTTCTAAGGGGGCAGTTCGTGTAGCGTCACAGCGATGTCACAGCTGCGTCACTGAACCGCCGCCCAATAGAAACGGAGGGGCGGAGATGAGCGGGACGTAACATCCCGCCCACCTCCTTCCTTCCGCATTGGGGCCGGCAGCAGGTAAGGTGAGCTTCCTCGTTCCTGCGGTGTCACACCGAGCGATGTGTGCTGCCGCAGGAACGAGGAACAACTTCGTTACTGCTGCAGTAGCGATATTTGAGAAGGGACCCCCATGTCACCGATGAGCGATTTTGCACGTTTTTGCGATGATGCAAAATCGTTCATAGTTGTCACATGCAACGGCATCGCTAATGCGGCCGGATGTGCGTCACCAATTCTGTGACCCCAACGACTTTGCATTAGCGATGTCGCAGCGTGTAAAGCCCCCTTAAGTCTCTGGTTTGGATATAAGAGTTACAAGACACAGAGAGAACCAGAAATTTGCTTAAGGCCACTTTACACACACAGATAAATCTTTGGCAGATCTGTTGTTGCAGTGAAATCATGGACATATTGTTCCATTTGTACACGGCCACAAACCTGGCACTGATTGTCCACAATTACACTGCAACCACAGATCTACCACAGATCTACCACAGATCTACCACAGATCTACCACAGATCTACCACAGATCTACCACAGATCTACCACAGATCTACCACAGATCTACCACAGATCTACCACAGATCTACCACAGATCTGCCACAGATTTATCTCTGTGTGTAAAGCGGACTTTAGTGTATCTAAAAGATCCAGGTGGAAATGAGACACCTAATATATAAATGATGTGTTGAGAGCCTATGGACTGGCACCAGGGGGAGATTACCTAATATTCCATTAGGGGGTTATGGTCATTCTGTCTACATTGAGAACATCTTCCAAGTTTACCCAGATGCCAGTAAACGTCTTGATGAATCACCTTTGATCACCAATATGAAGAGCCACAATATCCAGGATAGTTTAGATCATACTCTGCTCGATGCAAGGCATTTGGCATCAGTATGGCAACTGGTCTTAGATAAGAAGGTCAAACCAAATGCCATCCCTGTTACTCTCCAAATTTGGTATCTGAAAATTTAGGGCATGGAACAATTCCAGACACCACCAGAAGGAGTACGCTTGATAAACTACTTCTCCAGAGAGAATCTCCAATCTTAAAAACAACAAGTGAGCAGATACAAATGAACCCAGGTACAGAACTATGGTGTTCTACAGGAGAAAACAAAGGTAAACCACCCGTACGTGTCTCTTACAAGACACACAAAGACTGCATTTATGAATCCAATTCCTATGAAGACAAATCTCAGCTCTCATAAGGTCAAAGGAACGGATAAAAGCTGAAGAATTGACTACAATAAAAAAGAGAGTTGATAAATTATCGAAAGATCCATCAGAGAAGGAGAGAGAATCAGAAGTCAAGAAAAGGATGAGGAAACTTCTGAGGGATCAGATAAAACAGCTGAGACAAAGATTTGGAGATAAACAGTAACAGAATGGATGAAGAAATCCTAAGACAGAAAGTGTTAGGACCCGTTTAGGCCACAGAAGAAAAAAGATAGAAGAAAATAAATATGATGATTAAAAAGAAAGCAAGAAAGGTGAAGATCAGAGAACTTACACAAGCCAAATTCAATGTAAGCCTTAGAAATTGAGAAGCACTGTTGGACTATACAATACCACTGTTGGACTATACTATACAATGGCTTGAATGGCCACAGCTGCTGTCAGAAACAACAATGACTTTTGGGCCTTCATTAATGTTCGTTCTCAGCCAACCTCTGACTACGAAGCCGTGCTCTTGTGGGCCTCCATCATATTTTAACCAACCTTAGCTGCTACAAGATTTTTAGACTTTTTAAATCAAATCTACAGTATATAGAAGAGTTCCACTTTATGCTAAGGATGAAGGTTGCCTATGGAGCAGCCAAAGGAAACCGAGGCCGGTGGGCCACCAGTCTTATCTACCTTGGATTTATGTCAGTGAAAAATCACTGCTTTCATTTGATGATAAGTTAAATCATATTAACATTAGTCCAAGTATTTTTTTGTGTGTCTTTACTCATGTTTGACCATAAGAAGGCTAATATAATATAGGAGGCCCTGAATGAGTGGAGGAAGACTGTAGGCACACGTTGTTTGCGGGTGTAGTAAGACATTTATAAAGAGACAGGAAACAAGTGAAGCTATCACAGATACTTTATTACTTTCTTCTGATCATATAGGTATACAAGAATTTCATCTCTACGACATCACAGCAGAACACTCTACACAGACAAGTTCCTAAAGCAGAAGGCAGGAGATCTATCGGCATGGAAGACCACATTTTGTGTTTAGCAATAATAGAATGTATAGGGATACCAAAATTTGTACCCTGCATTACATATAAATGGGTAAAATGACATTTCATTTGCTTGTTGTGTGGTGATCTGGGCCTGGAAAGTTTGCTGAGGTACCACTTGTTGAGGCACAGATTGGGGAACTACCTGAGGGACCACTTGTTGAGGCACAGCCTGGGGAACTACCTGAGGTACCACTTGTTGAGGCACAGATTGGGGAACTACCTGAGGTACCACTTGTTGAGATGCTGCCTGTGGAACTACCTGAGGTACCACATGTTGAGGCACTACCTGGGGAACTACCTGAGGCACCACATGTTGAGGCACTGCCTGGGGAACTACCTGAGGTGCTACTTGTTGAGGAACTGTCTGGGGAACCACCTGAGGTACCACATGTTGAGATACTGCCTGTGGAACTACCTGAGGTACCACATGTTGTGGCACTACCTGGGGAACTACCTGAGGCACTACATGTTGAGGCACTACCTGGGGAACTACCTGAGGTACCACATGTTGAGGCACTGCCTGGGGAACTACCTGAGGTGCTACTTGTTGAGGAACTGTCTGGGGAACCACATGAGGTACCACATGTTGAGATACTGCCTGTGGAACTACCTGAGGTACCACATGTTGAGGCACTACCTGGGGAACTACATGAGGCACCACATGTTGAGGCACTGCCTGGGGAACTACCTGAGGTACCACATGTTGAGGCACTGCCTGGGGAACTACCTGAGGTACCACATGTTGAGGCACTGCTTGGGGAACTACCTGAGTTGCTACTTGTTGGGGAACTGTCTGGGGAACCACCTGAGGTACCACATGTTGAGATACTGCCTGTGGAACTACCTGAGGTACCACATGTTGAGGCACTACCTGGGGAACTACCTGAGGTACCACATGTTGAGGCACTGCCTGGGGAACTACCTGAGTTGCTACTTGTTGGGGAACTGTCTGGGGAACCACCTGAGATACCACATGTTGAGATACTGCCTGTGGAACTACCTGAGGTATCACATGTTGAGATACTGCCTGGGGAACCACCTGAGGTACCACATGTTGAGGCACTGCTTGGGGCACCACCAGAGGTACCACATGTTGAGGTACTGCTTGGGGAACTACCTGAGGTACCACATGTTGAGGCACTGCCTGGGGAACCACCTGAGGTACAACAAGTTGAGGCACTGCCTGGTGAACTACCTGAGGTGCCACTTGTTGAGGCAATGTCTGGGGAACCACCTGAGGTACCACATGTTGAGACACTGCTTGGGGAACTACCTGAGGTAAAACTTGTTGGTGCACTGTCTGGGGAACTACCTGAGATACCACATGTTGAGGCACTGTCTGGGGAACTACCTGAGGTACCACATGTTGAGGCACTGCTTGGGGAGCTACCTGAGGTACCACATGTTGAGGCACTGCCTGGGGAACTACATGAGGCACCACATGTTGAGGCACTGCCTGGGGAACTATCTGAGGTACCACATGTTGAGGCACTGCCTGGGGAACTACCTGAGGTACCACATGTTGAGGCACTGCCTGGGGAACTACCTGAGTTGCTACTTGTTGGGGAACTGTCTGGGGAACCACCTGAGGTACCACATGTTGAGATACTGCCTGTGGAACTACCTGAGGTACCACATGTTGAGGCACTACCTGGGGAACTACCTGAGGTACCACATGTTGAGGCACTGCCTGGGGAACTACCTGAGTTGCTACTTGTTGGGGAACTGTCTGGGGAACCACCTGAGGTACCACATGTTGAGATACTGCCTGTGGAACTACCTGAGGTATCACATGTTGAGGCACTGCCTGGGGAACCACCTGAGGTACCACATGTTGAGGCACTGCTTGGGGCACCACCAGAGGTACCACATGTTGAGGTACTGCTTGGGGAACTACCTGAGGTACCACATGTTGAGACACTGCCTGGGGAACCACCTGAGGTACAACAAGCTGAGGCACTGCCTGGTGAACTACCTGAGGTGCCACTTGTTGAGGCAATGTCTGGGGAACCACCTGAGGTACCACATGTTGAGACACTGCTTGGGGAACTACCTGAGGTAAAACTTGTTGGTGCACTGTCTGGGGAACTACCTGAGGTACGACATGTTGAGGCACTGCTTGGGGAGCTACCTGAGGTACCACATGTTGAGGCACTGTCTGGGGAACTACCTGAGGTACGACATGTTGAGGCACTGCTTGGGGAGCTACCTGAGGTACCACATGTTGAGGCACTGCCTGGGAAACTACCTGAGGTACCACATGTTGAGGCACTGCCTGGGGAACTACCTGAGGTACCACATGTTGAGGCACTGCCTGGGGAACCAACTGAGGTACCACATGTTGAGGCACTGCCTGGGGTACCACCTGAGGTACCACATGTTGAGGCACTGCCTGGGAAACTACCTGAGGTACCACATGTTGAGGCACTGCCTGGGGAACTACCTGAGTTGCTACTTGCTGGGGAACTGTCTGGGGAACCACCTGAGGTACCACATGTTGAGGCACTTCTTGGGGAGCTACCTGAGGTACCACATGTTGAGGCACTGCCTGGGAAACTACCTGAGGTACCACATGTTGAGGCACTGCCTGGGGAACCAACTGAGGTACCACATGTTGAGGCACTACCTGGGGTACCACCTGAGGTACCACATGTTGAGGCACTGCCTGGGAAATTACCTGAGGTACCACATGTTGAGGCACTGCCTGGGGAACTACCTGAGTTGCTACTTGTTGGGGAACTGTCTGGGGAACCACCTGAGGTACCACATGTTGAGGCACTGCCTGGGGTACCACCTGAGGTACCACATGTTGAGGCACTGCCTGGGAAACTACCTGAGGTACCACATGTTGAGGCACTGCCTGGGGAACTACCTGAGTTGCTACTTGTTGGGGAACTGTCTGGGGAACTACCTGAGGTACCACATGTTGAGACACTATCTGGGGAACTATCTGAGGTACCACATGTTGAGGCACTGCCTGGGGAACCACCTGAGGTACCACATGTTGAGGCACTGCCTGGGGAACTACCTGAGGTACCACATGTTGAGGCACTGCCTGGGGAACTAACTGAGGTGCCACTTGTTGAGGCAAGGTCTGGGGAACTACCTGAGGTACCACATGTTGAGGCACTGCCTGGGGAACGACCTGAGGTACCACATGTTGAGGCACTGCCTGGGGAACGACCTGAGGTGCCACTTGTTGAGGCAAGGTCTGGGGAACCACCTGAGGTACAACAAGTTGAGGCACTGTCTGGGGAACTACCTGAGGTGCCACTTGTTGAGGCAATGTCTGGGGAACCACCTGAGGTACCACATGTTGAGACACTGCTTGGGGAACTACCTGAGGTAAAACTTGTTGGGGCACTGTCTGGGGAATTACCTGAGATACCACATGCTGAGATACCACATGCTGAGGCACTACCTGGGGAACTACATGAGGTACCACATGTTGAGGCACTGCCTGGGGAACTACCTGAGGTACGACATGTTGAGGCACTGCCTGGGATACCACCTGAGATACCACATGTTGAGGCACTGCTTGGGGAACTACCTGAGGTACCACATGTTGAGGCACTACCTGGGGACCTACCTGAGGTACCACATGTTGAGGCACTGCCTGGGGAACTACCTGAGTTGCTACTTGTTGGGGAACTGTCTGGGGAACCACCTGAGGTACCACATGTTGAGGCACTGCCTGGGGAACCACCTGAGGTACCACATGTTGAGGCACTGCCTGGGGAACCACCTGAGGTAAAACTTGTTGGGGCACTGTCTGGGGAACTACGTGAGATACCACATTCTGAGGCACTACCTGGGGATTTACCTGAGGTACCACATGCTGAGGCACTGCTTGGGGAACTACCTGAGGTACCACATGTTGAGGCACTACCTGGGGAACTACCTGAGGTACCACATGTTGAGGCACTGCTTGGGGAATTACCTGAGTTGCTACTTGTTGGGGAACTGTCTGGAGAGCCACCTGAGGTACCACATGTTGAGGCACTGCCTGGGGAACCACCTGAGGTACCACATGTTGAGGCACTGCCTGGGGAACTACCTGAGGTGCTACTTGTTGAAGCAAGGTCTGGGGAACCACCTGAGGTACCACATGTTGAGGCACTGCCTGGGGAACTACCTGAGGTACTGCATGTTGAGGCACTGCCTGGGGAACTAACTGAGGTACCACATGTTGAGGCACTGTCTGAATAACTACCTGAGGTACCACATGTTGAGATACTGCCTGGGGAACTACCTGAGGTACAACTTGTTGGGGCACTGTCTGTGGAACTACCTGAGGTACAACATGTTGAGGCACAGCCTGGGGAACTACCTGAGGTACCACATGTTGAGGCACTACCTGGGGAACTACCTGAGGAACTACATGTTGAGGTATAGCTTGGGAAACTACCTGAGGTATCACTTGTTGAGGTACAGCCTGAGCTATTACCTGGGGTGCCACTTGTTGAGGTACAGCCTGGGGAACTACCTGAGGTACAACTTGTGGAGCAACAGCCTGGGGAACTACCTGAGGTACCACTTGTTGTTGAGATAGAGCCTGAGGAACTACTGCTGGTTGAAGGACAACAACCTGAGGATTTAACTGAGGCACCACCGGTTGGACAACCAGCTGATGAGCTGCTGTTTGAGCTGGCAGTACTTGCTGCCCAGGGACTGGTAGTTGAGTATGTACAACCTGAGCTGGATGTTGAACACCTATTTGAACTGACACTAATTGACCCTGAGGCGGTGTAACTGGCACTTGAGTTGTTTGGGTTATGGTTGGAACCTGAACTGTTGATTGACTTGTAACTGGAGATGCAGATTGTAAGGCAAGCCATGAGCATGTTTTAGTTGACAGAAGTGGTACTTGCTGGACTGGAGCTGGTTGTTGGACTGGTACTTGCTGGACTGGAGCTGGATGTTGGACTGGAACTTGCTGGGCTGGAGCTGGTTGAACAACTGGTACTTGCTGGACTGGAGCTGGTTGTACAACTGGAACTTGCTGGGCTGGAGCTGGTTGTACAACTGGCACTTGCTGGACTGGGGTTGGTTGTACAACTGGCACTTGCTGGACTGGGATTGGTTGTACAACTGGTACTTGCTGGACTGGAGCTGGTTGTACAACTGGTACGACCTGGACTGGGGCTGGTTGTACAACTGGTGCTTGCTGGACTGGAGCTGGCTGTACAACTGGTACTTGCTGGACTGGAGCTGGTTGTACAGTTGGAACTTGCTGGGCTGGAGCTGGTTGTACTAGTGGTACTTGCTGCAAAGGAGCTGGTTGTACAACTGGTACTTGATGGACTGGAGCTGGTTGTACAACTGGTACAAGTTGGAGTGGGGCTGGTTGTACAACTGGTACTTGCTGGACTGGAGCTGGTTGTACAACTGGTACAAGCTGGACTGGGGCTGGTTGTACAATTGGAACTTGCTGGACTGGTGCTGGTTGTACAACTGGTACTTGATGGACTGGAGCTGGTTGTACTAGTGGTACTTGCTGGGCTGGAACTGGTTGTACAACTGGTACAAGCTGGACTGAGGTTGGTTGTACAACTGGTACTTGCTGGACTGGAGCTGGTTGTACAACTGGTACTTGCTGGACTGGAGCTGGTTGTACAACTGGTACGACCTGGACTGGGGCTGGCTGTACAACTGGTACTTGCTGGACTGGAGCTGGTTGTACAGTTGGAACTTGCTGGGCTGGAGCTGGTTGTACTAGTGGTACTTGCTGCAAAGGAGCTGGTTGTACAACTGGTACTTGATGGACTGGAGCTGGTTGTACAACTGGTACAAGTTGGAGTGGGGCTGGTTGTACAACTGGTACTTGCTGGACTGGAGCTGGTTGTACAACTGGTACTTGCTGAACTGGAGCTGGTTGTACAACTGGTACAAGCTGGACTGGGGCTGGTTGCACAATTGGAACTTGCTGGACTGGTGCTGGTTGTACAACTGGTACTTGATGGACTGGAGCTGGTTGTACTAGTGGTACTTGCTGGGCTGGAGCTGGTTGTACAACTGGTACAAGCTGGACTGAGGCTGGTTGTACAACTGGTACTTGGTGGACAGGGGCAGGTGGTAAAACTGGGCCTTGGTGGTCTGGTGCTGGTTGTACAACAGGTACTTGCTGGACTGGAGCTGGTTGTACAACTGGTACAAGCTGGACTGGGGCTGGTTGTACAATTGGTACTTGCTGGACTGGTGCTGGTTGTACAACTGGTACTTGCTGGACTGGAGCTGGTTGTACAACTGGTACTTGCTGGACTGATGCTGGTTGTACAACAGGTACTTGCTGGACTGGAGCTAGTTGTACAACTGGTACTTGCTGGACTGATGCTGGTTGTACAACAGGTACTTGGACTGGTACCTGCACAGGGACTATTTGTTGTCCCTGAACTAGACCTTGGGTTGATGCTTGCACAGTAACAAATTGTTGTCCTTGAGTTGGCACTTGGACTGGTGCTTGCGTAGCAACTACTTGTCCAGGAACTGGCACTTGGACTACTGTCTGCTGGGTTGACACTTGGGCTGGAACTTGTGGTAGAAGTCCAAGCTGTTGGTCTTGAATAGCTGCTGCGGCGAAATGTTGAATGGCAGGGATATATATGTTTGCCAGCTGATTTGCTGCCTGCACTTGAGTAGGGAATTGGCTGCTGGATTGCTGGCTTGCTTGCGGTATAAGACATTGCTGGGAGCTTCGTTCCTTTAGCAGATGCTTGTAATAAGCCTTGGCAACGACACACACCAAAGTGATATATTCTTTGAAGCTTATTTTGCCATCACGATTCCTGTCCACGGCTTTCATGACCAAGGTAATGATTTCTGGATCTCCGGTGTTCTGCAATAAAACCAATGACTGAATAATGCATTAAAACTGTGACAACAACTTCACAAGTGAAAACAAAATAAAACTGAGACCTTTAACATGAAACATATCACTGGCCATAGTCCATGAATTTACTAGATGGATACCACTGATAGATACCACTACTGAATTTGACCCAGCTCCACCTCTGAGACCATTATCCCCTTCCCCGGTAGACATAGTTCTGCTGGTTGACCACATCTCTGACTTACTTTGATGGCATCAGACAGCTCCTCCTGTATGAGCTGCTCCATTTCTGTTGGTTGTAAACTTTGGCCGGGACATGGGTACTGGGAATATTTTTCGAAGGTCTTCAAAATACTGTCGATTGCTTGCATTAGTTGGGACATTTTAGTTGATGTTCAATAAAGCTGTAGTATAAAGAGAGTACATATAAAATAAAGTCATTGCTGACCCAATAATCATTGACCTCAAATATGGAGTTGCCAAGAACCCCAGCTGTCCTAATGACCAGTGTGTCGACTCTGGGCTAAAGCCATACAACATCATGGATGAAGGAACAAAAGTGAGAAAATTAGAGAAAGATAATAATATCATATCAACGGAACAATAGAAGAGTCAAAATAAGAGCCGGAGACATCAGCTTTCACATAAGTCAATGGTAGTCTCGGCAAGTGACGAAAGATGGAAAAAACAAAATGAGCAGTTCTGTTCTTCCTGTCAAAGTGATAGAAACCTCGTTGGTATACATTGACCTTCCTTATAAGTCAAGAGGATCCATTAGATATATTCAACGTATGATAAATCAAGCAGTTTTGAAGTTTTAAAGTGCAGATGGAGGAATGGAAGAAGCTGCAGGAAGGAAGAGGAAGACCAAGGAGCAAGTGCAGATGGAGACATGGAAGAAGCTACATGGAGAATAAAGACATGAGCCAAGGATGTAAAAGGAGAACGTGCAGGTGGAGACATGGAAGAAGCTACATGGAGAATATAGACATGAACCGAGGATGTAAAAGGAGAAAGTGCAGGTGGAGACATGGAAGAAGCTACATGGAGACTATAGATATGAACCGAGGATGTAAAAGGAGAAAGTGCAGGTGGAGACATGGAAGAAGCTACATGGAGACTATAGATATGAACCGAGGATGTAAAAGGAGAAAGTGCAGGTGGAGACATGGAAGAAGCTACATGGAGACTATAGATATGAACCGAGGATGTAAAAGGAGAAAGTGCAGGTGGAGACATGGAAGAAGCTACATGGAGACTATAGATATGAACCGAGGATGTAAAAGGAGAAAGTGCAGGTGGAGACATGGAAGAAGCTACATGGAGAATATAGATATGAACCAAGGATGTAAAAGGAGCAAGTGCAGGTGGAGACATGGAAGAAGCTACATGGAGAATATAGACATGAGCCAAGGATGTAAAAGGAGAAAGTGCAGGTGGAGACATGGAAGAAGCTACATGGAGACTATAGATATGAACCAAGGATGTAAAAGAAGAAAGTGCAGATGGAGACATGGAAGAAGCTACATGGAGAATAAAGACATGAGCCAAGGATGTAAAAAGAGAAAGTGCAGGTGGAGACATGGAAGAAGCTACATGGAGAATAAAGACATGAGCCGAGGATGTAAAAGGAGAAAGTGCAGGTGGAGACATGGAAGAAGCTACATGGAGAATATAGACATGAGCCAAGGATGTAAAAGGAGAAAGTGCAGGTGGAGACATGGCAGAAGCTACATGGAGAATATAGATATGAACCGAGGATGTAAAAGGAGAAAGTGCAGGTGGAGACATGGAAGAAGCTACATGGAGAATATAGACATGAGCCAAGGATGTAAAAGGAGAAAGTGCAGGTGGAGACATGGAAGAAGCTACATGGAGAATATAGACATGAGCCAAGGATGTAAAAGGAGAAAGTGCAGGTGGAGACATGGAAGAAGCTACATGGAGAATATAGACATGAGCCAAGGATGTAAAAGGAGAAAGTGCAGGTGGAGACATGGAAGAAGCTACATGGAGAATATAGACATGAGCCAAGGATGTAAAAGGAGAAAGTGCAGGTGGAGACATGGAAGAAGCTACATGGAGACTATAGACATGAACCGAGGATGTAAAAGGAAAAAGTGCAGGTGGAGACATGGAAGAAGCTACATGGAGAATATAGACATGAGCCAAGGATGTAAGAAGAAGACCAAGGAACCAGAACAAGAACATACAGAATCACAGATGAGGCAACATAGAAAATGTAGAGGCGAATCTAAGAAGCAAAACCAAAGAGTAAAAACAAAGAACTAAATAATAAATGCAAACATAAACCAAGAAAGCAGAAAGAAAATCAAGGAGCAATAGCAAATGAAGTAATTGAAGAAGCTCCAAGGAAAATGTTGACATGAACCAAAGAAGGAGGAGGAAGACCAAGGAACAAGAACAGAAAGATGAAGCTACATGGAAAATGTGGACAAAAGAAAAGTCAATGTTGGAACGAGTATGAAGAAGACCAAGAAGAGCATAAGAAAGGACATTTGTATCCTGAAAGTAGGATCAGGAGAAGACATGGACTGCAACTGGAGATAGGAGACACAGACCAAATCACTACACGTTCTATATGTTCTATGCATAAAGTAACCGCAATCATTACTGGTCAAACATGCTCCAGTTTATCTTTTACCCCCAATCTTAATACTAACCAATGGAAAATGTCTAATCTTTCTCTACCCCTTTAGTCTTACACAAATGAAACTATTCCAAAGTAACTACAGTAACCAGTAGGAAGGATTAGTATAGAGGAAGCCGTCCTGGCCATGGAGAGCGATGGAGGGGTCCACTTACCTGGGTGTGTGTATCGTAGATCAGCAGAGCAGTGAGCCATACAGTGAAGAATACAGCCACCAGCCCCTATTTATACAGATCCTCTTAGCCTACTTCATTTATGGTGACACATTGATGTGATGATGCAACTATTACTGTGCAAGCGCTGATTATATCCTCAGGTGGATACATAAATGACACCAGTAATCTTCTCCATACAACAGGTCCCATAAAAAATCATTTTAAGCTGTGCTCTATCCTCATAGTGCATTTCATTCACGGCAGTCACCCTCCCTTCTACCATAATGCTGAGTAGGGGGATTACACAGGAGCGGTGCCAAGAACCTGCAAAGATGCAATTGACTCCATTTTTAACGTGATGTCCCAACCTTTCTTTTTCCGGCCACCCCATTCTATATCCACATCTTCTATGACCACAACATTTTCGGACCAGCCCTCTGACCACCACTTCTATGACCACTTCTTCTCTTCTGCTCCCATTCTTGGACAATCACATCCTTTGACATCCCTACTTTGGACACCACGTCTATGACTACTTCCTCTCTTACCTTCCCAATCTTGGACCACCCCTTCTTTGGTCACTTCATTCTTTGACATTGTATCTCTTGCCACCACATTCTCTGACCATCCCTTTTCAGGTCATCACTTCTATGACCCCTTCTTCTCTTACCTCCCCGTTTTTGGACCACCCCTTCTCTGGGACTTCTTCTTTTGAGACCCCATCATTGGCCACCACATTCTGATGCCACCATCTGATGACCATTCCATTCCTGGACAATAGTTCTCTGGCCACTTCTTCTCTTAACTCCTCATTCTTGGACCACCCCTTCTTTGGTTATCCATCCTTTGACATTCCATCTCTGTCCACCATATTCTGACACCTTCATCCTCTGGCCATTCCTTCTCTGTTCACCACTTGTCTGACCACTTCTTCTCTTATCTCCCTATTCTTGTATCACCCCTTCTCTGGCAACTTCATTCTTTGACATCCCTTCTCTGGACACCACATTCTCTGATGTTCCATACTTCTTCACATCCCTTCTCTGCTTCTCTGGATAACACTTCTTTGACCTCTTGTACTGTTACATCATAATTCTTTGACCACCTCTTCTTTGGCCACTCCATCCCATGACATTCCATCTCTGGCCACCACATTCTCTGATGCCCCCATCCTCTGACCATCCCTTCTCTAGTCTCACTTCTAGGAGCACTTCTCTTACTTCCCTATTCTTGGACCTCTCCCTCTGGCTCTACTGCTTTTTGAGATTTTTGTTGAACGTCTACCTATTGGGTTATGTTCTCCATCAATTGTAGATACTTCCCATTATCGCCTAGGTTCAGCTCATTAGTGACATAGGGTCCTCTGATTGCCTGGTGTTGGGTCTTCAGGCTTCTCATTGTTCATTATTTCATTGACTGTCTCCATCTTGGTGCCCATTTTCTTTTCCTTGTCATCTTTTCGCGTTTGTCTTCTCTGAGGAGATGGGTATTTCCATGAAGTGTCCAGACAAAGCCTAATTCTCCTAGCTGATGCTTGGGATTGAATTGTTTAAGGACTTTATTTATTGTCCTTATTATCTGCAGGATTCATCAACTCCAATGTTCTTGGGTGTCAATACTTTTTTGTTCAGCCTTGTGCTCCTCAAAAAGAGCTACGGAACCCCCCTATGTTACAATTTCATAAATGGCAGGACTGCACATCTTATATACAGTATATCACAAAAGTGAGTAGTCCCCACACATTTTATTTTCATGTAACAACAGTAAAGATCTGACACTGTGATACAATGTGCAATGTCAGTGTGCAGCTTATATATAATGTGCAGTGTCAGTGTGCAGCTTATATACAATGTGCAGTGTCAGTGTGCAGCTTGTATACCATGTGCAGTGTCAGTGCGCAGCTTGTATACCATGTGCAGTGTCAGTGTGCAGCTTGTATACAATGTGCAGTGTCAGTGTGCAGCTTGTATAATAGTGTAAATTTGGTGCCCTCTAAATATTTCAACACACAGCTATTAATGTCTAAACTGCTGCCAACAAAAGTAAGTACACCCCTAATTGAAAATGGTCAAATTGTGCCCAATTAACCACTTCCCCTCCCCGATGTCATGGGACTCATTAGTGAGGAGGTCTCAGGAGTGAATGGGGGCAAGTGTGCTACATTTGGTGTTATCTAT
This sequence comes from Anomaloglossus baeobatrachus, assembly GCF_048569485.1. Lineage (NCBI taxonomy): Eukaryota > Metazoa > Chordata > Amphibia > Anura > Aromobatidae > Anomaloglossus > Anomaloglossus baeobatrachus. The sequence goes on from NC_134364.1 coordinate 128,084,932, forward strand.
CACACACTCTCTCGTACTGGTCACTGGAGGCTCAGCATGGCTCCTCATGGCAAAGAATTCTCTGAGGATCGGAAAAAAGAACTGTTGCTCTACATAAAGATGGCCGAGGCTATAAGAAGATTGTCGATGCACTGAACATAAACTGCAGCACGGTGACCAAGACTATACAGTGGTGTAACCAGACAGGATCCAATCAGCCACTATGGCCAACCACAGAAGCTCAGTGCACAAGCGCAGTGTCATATCCAGAGGTCGTCTATTCAGAATAGACGTATAAGTGTTGATAGCATTGCTGCAGAGGTTACAGGGGTGGGGGGGGGTCTACCTGTATGTGCTCAGACCATATGCCACACACTGCAGAGGTTACAGGGATGGGGGTCCTCCTGTCAAGTCTCAGACCATAAACCGCACACTCCAGAAGTTACAGAGGTGGGGGGTCCGCCTGTCAATGCTCATACCATACACCACACACTGCTGAGGTTACAGGGGTGGGGGGGTCCGCCTGTCAGTGCACACTGCAACACATTGCTCTGCATGACTGTTGTCCCAGAAAGAAGCCTCTTCTAAAAATGATGCATAAGAAAGCCGCAACCACTTTGCTGAAGATGAGCAGACTAAGGACATGGATTACTGGAACCATCCTTTGTCTGATGAGAAAAAGATAAACTTATTTGGTTCAGTTAGTGTTAAGCGTGTGTGGTGGCTCCAGGTGAAGAGGACAAAGACAAGTGTGTCCTGCCTACAGTCAGGCATGGTGGCGGAGGCTCATGGTTTGAGGCTGCAGCAGTGCTGTCGACTGTGGGGGGCTACAGTTCATTTATTGAACCATGAATGAAAACATGTCCTGTGACATACTGAAGCAGAGCAGGATCTCCTCCCTTCATATTCCAACATGATAATGACCCCAAACACCTCCAAGACCCCTACTGCCTCGCTAAAGAACCTGTGGGTAAAAGTGCTGCACCAGCCAAGCATCTCCAGACCTAAACCCTATGGAGATCTGTAGGGCCTCCTCAAACAGAAGGTGGAGGAACAAAAGGTCTCTAACCTGTGAAGCTCTAGTGACTTCCATGCCCAAGAGACGTAAGGACGTGCTGGAAAATAATGGTGGCCACACAAAACTTTGAACAAATAGCCATTTTAACTTAGGGGTGTACTCACTTTTGTTGCCAGTGGTTCAAACATTAATGGCTGTGTGTTGAGTTATTTAGAGGACATCATATTTACACTGTTATACAAGCTGCACACTGACTACTTGGATGTACTCATGTCAATTGTTTGCCTGTCGAAGACATTAGGAAAGTTACCATGATCTCGAAATATCAGTAGAAGTCCGTCGTCCTAGCAGGACCTGCTGGGACGAAGGACTTCTGATATTTCGAGATTATGGTAACAGTCCTAATGTATATTGTGAGTAGTGAGTAGCCTTCTCTCTGTCCCTAGATTAGCCATAATACAGAAGAGGGCTAGCTTGGCCAACCCCTTCATACACAACTTTGATTTAAGAAATTCCCTCAAAGTGGACCTTCTTGGACAGTGGACTTGTGATGATATCTTGAGGTCATACATTTTTGATTGTAGGGGGCCAAAACCTGTCCAGGACTCCCCTTTCCAAAAGACTTCTAATGAAAACTTAGATGGCCATACACCCTCATATCTGGGGCAGAGCAGAACTGGATTCCTGTCACATTACACAGGTATAATAATATCTGTCCGTACTATAAATGTCATCCTGCTCTGCAAAATTAGATATTAACAAAAGAGAAAAATGCAGATGGAGAACACGGATATTGTCTGCAAACCATTCATTACATGATGAGAAGGTGCAACCGTGTTGGCATTGAGTCAAGCAGACATAGTTATAAATGGAAGAAAGGGAGGGTTGCACCTTGGGGCGTTATGGACAGAGTGGTGGAGTAATAGAGAGGCGGATGGGATGACTCGAAGGTCAGGGCTGGTCCTCCCCGCCATGGTCTACATATACATCATGTAGGAACATATGGCAAATATGGTGATGTCATTACAGCCCGGTCGTGTGTTCTTGCCATGGCACTTAGATATATGGCTCAGTAGACAGTAGTAAGGGGTTTGCAGCAGAGGAGGGAGTGCACCACTCTAAGGAGCAATTACTGAAAATACCGGCTGTCAATCACTTCTAGATTCTGCACATAGAAGATGTTAACTCTTTCCCTGCAGGGTGGGGGTCACAGGACGAGCTTTCGCGCAGTGACTTATTAATTAGGCTTCCCACTAATATACGGGTGTACAGTTCCTCTCCCACATTCCACTGAGCCCCTAATTACACAGCGCAGCCACTTACGAGTGAATGTGAGTTAAGAGATCAGAGGGTGAAGCATGGAGGGAATTAAAGAGCAGATTACGGTACAAGACCTGTGAGGGCGCAGGACGTCCAGGGAGATTATACCAGGCCCATGCAACCTGCTGCCGAATGGGATTTAGAGTAGCCGTATCCTCCCAGCATAAGGCCAACTCTCATCCTTCTCTCAAAATCCACCATTATACTGTAGAGTCTACTGGGTTGTCCGGAGAACTCCATAAAGACCCTGTCTAACGTGACATCTCCAGGTTGGCTCCTGGTGGTCTCCATGAGTTCTCACATTCTGCCCAGTGTTAGCCCCAATTTAGAAACAAAATCCACATAAAAACCACCCTTACTACCAAGCAGCATTATTTCCGTTAGGCTTTTCACACAGATTGGGACGTTCTTCATTGATTTCTGTCCGTGCCATTGAAAAAAGAGAAATACTAAGTAGAAGAACGGTAGAAGAAATCTGAGGTGGACACTTGGACTTCTGCTGAGGATTAGCCACTTGCACTGATTTTTCTGTGCAGACTCTCCGATAGTAATCTACATACTACGCAGTCTCACTGAGCGGGCAAAAATATGCATTGAAATATGGTTATGGAATGTATATTTTGTTGCTTCAACACTTGGTCAATAACATCTGGTTTTCTGAAGATCATGGACAACCCACCTAAACCTTCTGCCTGGCCTGTGCCAGGGCAGGATGACCACTTGGGTGACTCTTGAGTCATGTATTAGGACAGTCATGGTTGTCACCTCCCCAAGACTCTACAGTTTACTATTCTGCTCATGTGACACCCTGGACCCCAGGGGTCACAGGTTACAACATCACCACATACACCCCCACACTAGAAAGGTACCATCAGTCAACCATAAAGACCTGATTGCCTCCCTCAGTGTTAGACAGGCACACCAGGTGGGCGGAGTCAAGCGGAAAGACACGCCCCCCGAGGAGTCTGCTGGCCTGAGGCAGGAAATACAAACAGTCAAGTTCAGTAAGAGTGCAGAGAGGAGTTGAGTCTGTAGAGTGCAGCACAGTGGAGTGGAGTGAAAGTCAGGCAGGCAGACGGCAGTGACCGCCTGCAGGAGACCGGGAACATGACCAGCGGAACCATAAGGGACCGGGACAGGGTAGTGGCCCGCCAGAACCAAACCTGGGAGCTAACAGGATACCGGAGCACCAGGCAGGGTACTCAGACCCCGAACTAGGCTATATGCCACCACCATAGTCGAATTAACTGATTGCGGTCTGGACCTCAGGGGTTCATTCCCACAAAAGTCCCGTTAGAAGGCAACAGCCCAACCCGTCCGGATAGTAGCCACCGCCAAAGGCCAGAGATCCAAGGGCCAGCGCCTGCGGGCAAAGGAGCTCCTCCGACATCTACAAGCCGGGGAGCTGACTACCAGTGCTCAGGCACAGTGGTCAAACTACTACATAGGTGCAGGAGAAAGGTGGACATTGCCAACCCGACTAGGAAGCTACAGCCGGCTGCGGGCCCCGTTCATAACTTCGTTTGGTTTACCAGTGACTCTGTGTGGTTTAATCGTGAGTACACCAGTGCCCTCAGGCACCGCACCGCGCGGCACCGCAACCCTGCACCCTGCACCCCGGGTCACGCACCACCGGGCCCCGAGACCAACATCCCCTAGCCACGGAGGGGTCAACACCTAGCTGCGCCACTACAATGCTCCCGGGAGTCCCCGTACCTTCACCGCAGCGGTGGTGTCCACCATCACCACAACCCGTGTGTGGCGTCACGAACAATCCTCCCAAAACCAAATACCCGCATTCCCCCGTGTGGAACGCCAACCCCCTTGCAGAGCAACGTGACCCCCAGGTCCGTGAGAGGATCGAGCCACCACCCGTAGAACGCGAGCACGGATCCGAGCGGCTCGGCGACCGCAGCCGAGGCCGCGGGGCGGTACACATCGACTCTTCTGGCGTCACGAACAGGATAGAACCAGTCTACTTACCAGTAGAAGTGCACCTTGTGATCCCTGTCAGTGGCGTCCGGCTGAAAAATCTGAAGATCCGCCATCTTGGGCGCGAAAATTTCCCGCTCGACTCGTCTTCCCCGAGCAGTGGAGGCGCAAAAGTGAAGCCCCGCCCCCAAAGAGAGAAGTGCTATGGAAAAACCAAGGGGGGGGGGCGGGCGAATAGCTGGCCTCATGTGATCTCGGCGATAAGAAGCAGGGACGCCAGACACCCGTCTTGTTCCTGGATCCCGAGCAAGAAACATGTCCGCCCCGTCCAGCAAGTCTGAAGCCCTGGAGCCCGCGCCCGGAACAGCGGCGTGGGTGGAAGCCCGGACAGCACAGATAAGGCACCATCTGCAGGCCCAAGTTCAGCTCCTCGTGGAAGGAAGGGTGGCCGAAATGGAGGAGGTAGCTGCGGCTGTGCGGGCACGTGAGGTGGACGCAGTGTTGGAGGAGCGGGTAAGCGACCCACGTCCCTACGTCCCAGAGGGAACGGCTACTGCTGCCGAGGGGTCCGGTCTGCTCCCGCTCACCCTGCTGCGTCCCCCACCGCTCGTACCGGTCGCTGTTGCCCCACCGATCGGTCCGTTGCCCCCGACACCGGCAGTGGGTTCCACCGTACCTGCCCGCGAGGGCAGGCCTGTAGACGCAGCCCGCGGACGGCCGCTTGCCCGGTCGGCACCGATCCCGTTGCCCTGGAAGGTGCCCGTTCCCCGCGAGGAACCGCAGGTCCCGGAGGTGACCATGCCTGAAGAGGCCCCAGTAGCCCGCCCGGCCCGAAGAATGCTGGACGCTCACCGGCAGGAGGCCTGGAAGGTAAGGCTGGCCGTTCCCAGGCTCCAGGCCTCGGCTGAGGCAGCGGAGAGATGTCGCTGCAAAGCAGCAAGACAGGCCGCGACAAAGCAGGGCTCCCCAATACCGGTGGTGCCGGTTGTAGCCAGTATCGGGGAGCGCCAACTGGGCCCGACCCCCGCGCAGAAGGAGCACGCAGAAACCCCATACTGGGAGCGGCAGCTGAATCAGAAGGGCCGGGAAATTGAGGCCCGTGAAAAGGAGAAGGCCGCAGTACTGGCCCGCACCATCCGGGAAAAAGAAAACCTCCGGAATGCAACATACCGGGTGTGGGGCCAGACCTACGAAGGCCAGGTCCGGCGGTTTTGCCCCCGGCGTGGATGGGGGTTCATATAAGAAAAAGGCCTGGAGGCCGAGGTCTTCTTCTCCAGAAGGGATGTGTACCACCATCTTCCCCTGGGTCACCCGGATCGTGACCTGAAAGCCGGTGAGCCGGTCTCATACACCCGCCACTGCGAGGAGAGGGGCTGGTTCGCCCTGGATGTCAGAAGAAGGGCGAGCCACGGTGTTTCTGGGCGGCCCCAGTCCCCTCCATCCGCCATACAGCCCCGATGTGGAGCTGGAGGAGGAATATGAAGAAGGAGACTTAAAGTAAGGCAGCGGACTCCCGTTGTCAAACAGTGACAGTCACCGTTGGGACCAACAAGTTTATTTTGTGGTAGCCCGTTGGCTGCTGAAGTGCCCGTCCCCGTTGGGACTGATGTTGTCACCTTTACCCCTTAAAGACAAAGCTGAGAACATGCAAGTCCCCCAAAAATTGTTGGGTTTGTAAATAGTCCCCAACTGCCCCTTCCTGCAATTGCCAGTCTCCGGAGAGGCTGGTTGGAGGAAGGACCCGCAGCAGAGCAGGCTGGGGTCCGGTCACCACCAGGACCGGTGACCATCCTGCGGGTCAGGGGTCCCCTTGGACGTGGGGCCTCTGAAGGACTGCCGGGTGCGTGTCACCGTACCCGTTCCCGTTTGGGTGGCCTGGGCCAGTTCCCGTTTTCCGGACTGGGGAAAAGGGGTGCTGCCTGTTTCGTAGGGGCAGCATCAAGGTTCAGGTTGCTTGGGTGAGAAAGCGGAAGGACCCGTTAATGTTATTAAAAATGTTTTCCCATTTGCAACGGTTCAAGTGATGTGCCTCCTGTAAGGGAAGAAATGAAAATGCTTTTTGAAATGTTTTACCTGTTATTTATCCTTTTTTGCAGTTAACAACAAAATAAACCAGTGTGGACGGGCAGCTCGCGGACGGTCTGCATTAAACCAAGGGGGAGTGTGACCCCCTGGACCCCAGGGGTCACAGGTTACAACATCACCACATACACCCCCACACTAGAAAGGTACCATCGGTCAACCATAAAGACCTGATTGCCTCCCTCAGTGTTAGACAGGCACACCAGGTGGGCGGAGTCAGGCGGAAAGACACGCCCCCCGAGGAGTCTGCTGGCCTGAGGCAGGAAATACAAACAGTCAAGTTCAGTAAGAGTGCAGAGAGGAGTTGAGTCTGTAGAGTGCAGCACAGTGGAGTGGAGTGAAACAGTCAGGCAGGCAGACGGCAGTTACCGCCTGCAGGAGACCGGGAACACGACCAGCGGAACCGTAAGGGACTGGGACAGGGTAGTGGCCCGCCGGAACCGAACCGGGGAGCTAACAGGATACCGGAGCACCAGGCAGGGTACTCAGACCCCGAACTAGGCTATATGCCACCACCATAGTCGAATTAACTGATTGCGGTCTGGACCTCAGGGGTTCATTCCCACCAAAGTCCCGTTAGAAGGCAACAGCCCAACCCGTCCGGATAGTAGCCACCGCCAAAGGCCAGAGATCCAAGGGCCAGCGCTTGCGGGCAAAGGAACTCCTCCGACATCTACAAGCCGGGGAGCTGACTACCAGTGCTCAGGCACAGTGGTCAAACTACTACATAGGTGCAGGAGAAAGGTGGACATTGCCAACCCGACTAGGAAGCTGCAGCCGGCTGCGGGCCCCGTTCATAACTTCGTTTGGTTTACCAGTGACTCTGTGTGGTTTAATCGTGAGTACACCAGTGCCCTCAGGCACCGCACCGCGTTGCACCGCAACCCTGCACCCTGCACCCTGCACCCCAGGTCACGCACCACCGGGCCCCGAGACCAACATCCCCTAGCCACGGAGGGGTCAACACCTAGCTGCGCCACTACAACGCTCCCGGGAGTCCCCGTACCTTCACCGCAGCGGTGGTGTCCACCATCACCACAACCCGTGGGTGGCGTCACGAACAATCCAACCAAAACCAAATACCCGCATTCCCCCTTGTGCAACGCCAACCCCCTTGCAGAGCAACGTGACCCCCAGGTCCGTGAGAGGCTCGAGTCACCACCCGTGGAACGTGCGCACGGATCCGAGGCCGCGGGGCGGTACACTCATTTTTCGGGGAAGCCGAATATTGGGAATCATTACATGGAATTCCTTAGAAATCTCCTTTTGATGTTGGTCCCAATATCCGGGGTTGTGAAGTTGAATAATCACAATTGGAATATGTTGGAGCGTTATAACACACTAGATGTAAAACGCAGCCTCGCCCCGCTCCCATGTGACATACACCTGTGATCTGTACACCCAGCAAACACTTAGCGTAATTATAAAAACCATTAACCAATTTTTAGAACTCGTTTATTTGGCAGCTTCATAACTAAATCATAAATCATTTATATGGAACCAAAGAAAAGTGGACTTTCTGGATAAACCAGGAATAAGGAGTCCTGACAGCAGTGCCATTGCCGGGCGAGTAATCTGGTACCATGATTTATTGCCAACATACTGTATGTTACCGGCTTTACAGCTGCAGACTGACATGGAGATTACATCAGAACCCGTCAGAAGGTTTTTACCTTCTCTATGACCTGCTTGATGTGGACAGAGAACATTTTAATAAACCCTGTCCTCAGGGATACCAGTCAAGCCATAAAGGGCAGGGGTAAGGCATGGACTTTACTGTGTAGCCTGGTGCATGATCTCCCATCTCTTCCCATCCCTTAGGATAAGAAGGGCATCATGACATTCCAGTGGTTCCCCCCTTACTTGCTGAGCTGGCCTAACTATTCCCATTGAACATTATGTATGTCCATGGTCATCATGCAGGTTATGGTTGACAACACTGACCCCCCACAGCTTATGAGGCACGCCTATTGGGCCCCCGTGGTCTGTATGTTTACAAACTAATGAATGTCAATATTCCTCTCCTGTTTTGATGATGAATGGCCGTTCCTCCTGTATTCACCCCTGAGGTATGTATAAGGCAGAGGCTTGTACACAAGTGATTCATGCTCTGCTCCATTGTGTTATTTTTGCCTTTGTGTCTCCTTTTCGTCCATATAATGGGCCTCAGGTTTAGGTGACGTCCTGGGTTTAGATTCCTCATAGTAAGGAGTCAGTCATGATGGAGGCTGTTACCAGACAGTGATCTAACTGCAGGCTATGTATAACTCATTAGGTTTGCTTGTCTGCTGTGGACCCCACCATAAGGCAGGACAGCCACCAGGTTGGGGTCCCACTGCTGCCTGCCTACCTCAGGACACTGTGTGGCAATTCTCACTTTTCAGGTAGTCTCACTGGACCACCGACTAGGTTGGTAGTTAATGGCTACCAAATCACAACCCTACAAACTCCCTCCTAGTTGTGTCTTGACATTGTCCCAGGCCTATTATTCAGAAGAATCATGGAGGATGATTGCAGGTAGGAGGGTGCTCACAAGGCTCTGGTTCAAAACCACAAATTACCGAGGTGACCATTAGACTTGGGGTACAGATTCTAAACAAATCTCTCTTCCCACGATAAGGTGTCATATTTCCTGGTCAGATTCTCAGGTGGTTGTCTCCAGAATTGTCTGGGGTCACTAACAGGGTAAGGATAGGGGTCAGTACCAGTGTTATAACCACAGGAACCAGGCAGAAAAAATTCAGTTGATAAGACGAGAGCTGAATCCATGGACTGAACCAAGTTCAAGGTCAGCATGGAGTCACAAATGCCTTGGCAAGGAGACCTCTTGTTCTGTAGGCAAGTCCATGGGAAGTTCTCTTTCAAATAGGCCTAACATCATCAGAGAGATGAAGAAGAACTAGCAGAGGGGGAAAGGTCTTGTTGTCTGTGGTCTTTGGTAAATACCAAGGTGGAGGCCTTTGGTTGCCAAGCAGTAGCCCTTCAGAAGACTCTGTTACATAGGACATAGGTGAAGGAGTTTCCTAAATAAATAACCCATTTAGCATAATTTCAAAGGCGTGTTTAGATAAGCAGCTGTCATTGCTTATCCTGAGGAGGAAAGTAAGGTAAGAAAAACCAAATTGGATTTCCTGGGACATTAGTGGTGGGATGGGGGACATGGCCTCCACAGTCAGGCTGCTAGGTTAAGGACTTGGTACTGCCTGATGTTGCTACATGTAGAGATCTGCACAGAATAAACAATGAAATCTCCATTTATTGTCTGTCACACAACATGAAAGATGTGCGGGATGTGACTGTACGAGCACAACATCTCCCGGACAGCCGACTCTGACGTCTCGTGTTTGATCCTGGTGGACATTACACTGAGGTCACCAAGGATGGTCACAGCCATGATTGGACCTTTGAAGTCTCCTGTGAAGACAGAAGTGTTTAATGATGGTCTATTAGGCAGGAGAAGAGTTTGGTGTGTCCGGGACGTCCCTCGCCATTATGGCCTGTGATCACACAGGGAGAGGAGAGCTCCACCGCAGGTTGTGCTCCGGCCATCTAAAAAGTGATCAGGATGATGAGGATGATGTGATGTTCATAGACTTTATAGGTCCAAGCAAAGATCAGAAAAGCTCGAGGCAAAACCGACCCGCTGCAAGGAGCCAACAAAGGGGTTTTCCACAAATACACACTGTAAGGATTAATTTCTGATAGACAATATGAGCAGTCATCACATGATCACAAATATACAAGTCATGACCTGCAGATTGTGACATGTGACATTACAGTGTGCATGATCGCTGAACATGACATCACTGTGTGCAGGACACCTACATGTGACATCACTGTGTGCATGATCCCTGCATGTGACATCACTGTGTGCATGATGCCTGCATGTGACATCATTGTGTGCATGATCCCTGCATGTGACATCACTGTGTGCATCGTCCATGCATGTGACATCACTGTGTGCATGATCCCTGCATGTGACATCACTGTGTGCATGATCCCTGCATGTGACATCACTGTGTGCATGATCCCTGCATGTGACATCACTGTGTGCATGATCCCTGCATGTGACATCACTGTGTGCATGATCCCTGCAGGTGACTTCACTGTGTGCATGATCTCTGCATGTGACATCACTGTGGGCATGATCCCTGCATGTGACATCACTGTGTGCATGATCCCTGCATGTGACATCACTGTGTGCATGATCCCTGCATGTGACATCACTGTGTGCATGATCCCTGCATGTGACATCACTGTGTGCATGATCCCTGCATGTGACATCACTGTGTGCATGATCCCTGCATGTGACTTCACTGTGTGCATGATCTCTGCATGTGACTTCACTGTGTGCATGATCCCTGCATGTGACATCACTGTGTGCATGATGTCTGCATGTGACATTACTGTGTGCATGATCCTTGCATGTGACATCATTGTGTGCATGATCCCTGCATGTGACATCACTGTGTGCATGATGCCTGCATGTGACTTCACTGTGTGCATGATCCCTGCATGTAACTTCACTGTGTGCATGATCCCTGCATGTGACATCACTGTGTGCATGATCTCTGTGTGGCGCCCCTGAGGCTCTAGTCGCCACAGAGTGTTGCACCTTATTTAAGTTTTGATATTCGCCTCAGGTAAGGAGTGGGTTAATCACTAGTGTTCCACATTCACACCTTACATAAAGCTTAGGAGCCTTCCCACGGGAGTGGGGGGGGGGTATGGCTCAGGGTAGGCAGGGGGGTGGCCATCACGAGGCACGTGTTGCAGGCGGAGGCCGCTGCCACTTCCCTGGGGCCCGCTCGGATCCGAGTTCGCTGCTGCGGCTCGAGTGGTGACCGGACCCGGGCTCGCACGGCCGGCCCTCCTCACAACCGTTGGAAAAGGGGGGTTATTTACAGGGGGAATTGTCTGTGACGCCACCCGTGGGTTGTGGTGAGGGATGGTGACACCGCCGCTGCCTGGTGATGGGGCGCCCGGGGCTGGTGGAACGGGGCAGGTAGATGTGATTCCCTCCACGGGTAGGGAAAGTGCAGTCCCGGGGCCCTACGTCGGTACACAGGAGTGATGGCTGCTGGAGGTGGCATGCCGGATTGGACCGGGGGTCAATGGTGTACTCACAGTTCAGTAATTGCACACAAGTCCAGTGGTAAACCAAGTTGCCAGTGAACGGCTGTCGTTGGAGGGTGTATTCGGGTCCCACATCCTGCTTAGTGAACAGGTGTCCCTTCCTCCTGCACGCTGTGTTTGTCTCTCCTTTTGGACAACTTTGCATGGAACGGAGAAGTCCACTCCCGGTTTTGTATGTATATGGGAGCTGTGTCCCGTGAAATCTGACCCTTGGGATCTCTGTGGGTTTCGATGGACACCCTACCCCCCGCGTTGGGCTTCCGTTTCACTCTCTGGGCTTCTATAGAACAAGGCCTGAAACCTTGTCCCCGGCTGGTCAATTGACTAGGGGCTTGAAACCTTCCTCGCCCTAGGGTCCAGGTACCCCAACTGTGCACGGCCTCCGGACCGGATTCCCGTTGTCGGCACCGGCAGGCTACAACCCTGTCCTGGTCCACTTTAGGTCTCCCGTGACCGGATCTCCGTTGCCTGTGGCCCTGTTCACTGTCTGCCACCTAGCCGGTGGTGGTAGTCCAAGGGCCCCAACCCCTGACTACACTGCACAGTCTCCACTTGACTTCACTCACTACTACTCCACACTTCAACTTGAACTAAACTCCAACTGAAACTGACATGTTCCCGCCCCTGACACCTCAGGACCCCTAGGTGGGCGTTCTCATCTGCCTGATCCCGCCCACTGGTGTGTCCCTATTATCATGAGGGGGTGGCTAGTCTTTAACAGCTGTGTGTTGTACCTGAATGTGGGTTTTTGGTGGTAACAAGGAGGGTGGACACTTTTGTGACTGCCTGGTTTTGCCAGGGTGTCACACATGAGACTTCCCCGGTCACTGAAGCCAGCCACCTGGGGTCAGGTTCCACTTGGGGTAGAAGTAGGAGCAAACTCACACAATCTTTAGTTAGTGTACCCGGGACACCAGTTCTGGGACACAACACCATCACCACTTTCCTCTCTTCTCTTCACGAGGCATGAGGCTTGTAGTGGAACGCTCAGCTCAGTTTCCTCACGGCTGGAAGGGCAACTCTGAAAAAGGACTTTCTTCTTCTTTCAAACACCGGTGACTGCTTCTAACTTATCTGAGGTCGATGGAGCCCATCACAGCGGGTGACTGGTACTACCCGGGCGAGCTGCACAAAGAGTGAGTAAAGACACCTGGAACCGCAGCCACTGACTCGGACTCTTATTACCGGCGCTGCTGCCCCATGCTTCGGCGCCAAAGGCCATCGCCATCACTACTCCCCTCATCATCCTTCCTGGGGCCCGCTCCACCTGTGGAGTGTGATACCATCTTCGGCAGCTATTACTAGCCGCCCCGAGGACAGCGACAGCAGCGGCGACTAATTCCTGGCCGTGAACCACAGGTGGCGTCACGACAATCTTCTTATTACAACCCCCATCATCCTTCCTTGTTATTGGTGTACACCTTGGGGCACGAAGCGGGGCAGGCCACCGCGACATCCCAGATCACCACACCGGCCCGGTGATGAGTAGCTCAAGTATGAGACCCCGTGCCTGAATCCCCCTTCCCCACTGGGTGCTACATTTTGGCGTCACGAACAGGCACGGGCCTAGGCCAAAAACCTGGGTACTGTGCGCCTTATTGGACTGTGTTTAATGTTTTTGCTTAAAAAGGACAGTTGCCATTAGTCATTTTGAAGCGGGAAAAGAAGGGGCATGTCATTGTGTGCGGTACTCATAAAGAGCGCAAAAGTGAGCCGAAAAAGAGCAACAAAGCGAGCCCCACTGCCAGCAGTTGACAGGAAACTCGAGTCTGGCAGAGACATGTCCATGGAGGAGAGAGACCAAACCGTCCCTGTTGCTGGATCCACAGCAATGGCACCAGCTCCGGTGCTGCCCTTTACTATGCCGTATCTTCCAGGGGCAGCGTGGCTCCCCCTGTATTCCGGGAAGGCATATACCCTGGCTGACTTCAAGGAGAGATTTTACAGTTTATTCCGGGTGTTTCCTTTGACGGAGGATCAGAAGGCCAGTGTCCTTATTAGTCAATTGACCGAGGCAGCCCGACATGAAGTCAAATCTTGGCCGGAGACTGATAAAAGAGTAGCAAAGGATATTCTGGCAAAACTCAAGGAAACATTTGATACTCGTACAGCAACTGAGATAAAAATGCGGTTCTACAGATGTAAGCAAAGGGTCCAGGAGAGTATTCGGGACTATGTGTGCCGCCCCCACGCCCGCAGCAGCCGGCTGCTCGGATACGGACCCGCTGTGTGGCTCGAGAGATCCTCCGGACCTGGGGGTCACACGAACACGCCAAATGAAAAGGGGGACGTAGTTGTACGGCCTTGGCCATATTTGGTTCGTGACGCCACCCACGGTGTGTGGTGAAGTGGGACACCACCGCTGCTGTTGTGGGATACCCGGGGGAGATGTAGTGACAGCGAGATGTTTACCCCTCCGTGGGTAGGGATGGTTGCCCAGGGGCCCAGTGTCTCTGTGCAGGGTATGGCAATGGCAGGGGCTTGTGCGCCCAGACGTACCAGGGGATGTTTGGTTACTCACAATTAAATGAATCACACAAGTCGTTTGGTAAACCAAGGTGCTGGTGGCCGGCCGCCGCGGCCGGTTATACTCTGGTCCCCCACCCGGGCTGGTGGTCGCCGTCTCTTCCCCTGCACTAGTTGTGGTTGTGTGTTTAGACTTCCCGCTATGGAACACGGGAGTCCGCTCCCGGCTTTCTGTGTGCCTGAGGAGCCGTGCTCGTTGACGCTGACCCGTGGGATCTATGGGCCCTGGCGGTTGCCCTATCCCTCTCTGTGGGTGGTTGTCTGCTTTTGGGACTTTGGTTGGGACAGGACCTGTAATCCTGCCCTCAATCGGTTGATTAGCTAGGCCGTTGGTTCCGGTCCTGGCTTCAGGGTCCGAGTAACCCCTCTGTACGTGGTTTCCGGTCGGGTCTCCGGTGTCGGTACCGGTGGGCTCCAACCCTGTCCCGGTCCTCCTCGGATCTGCCGAGCCGTCTTCCCGTCTCCTGCTGATGGAGACCACCGTCTGCCATCTAGCCAAGCTACCAGGGTTCCGACCCTGGCACCATCCAACTTGAACTTCTCCTCCACTGGAGCTACACCTAGCTCCAGCCCACACTCCTCTCAACTTGAACTACAACTTAATCTGTTTGTTTTCCCACCCCGGGCTGTCTAGAGCCCCTAGGTGGGCGTTTCCTAAGCGCCTGGTCCCGCCCACTGGTGTGCCTGTCTTGCCCTGAAGGGTGTGACTAGGGTTTCAGGGTATGTGACCCTGTGAGAGATGGTGTTATGCGGGGGCCTATTCTGTGACTACCTGGTTTTGCCAGGGCGTCACATATGCTTTAAATCTTCAGGAGGCTATAAGAGCTGTTCGCCAAGTGGACACGGAGAAGGTGAAAGATGAGAATCGCCTGCTGACTGATCAGTTCATCAAGCGGATTCTGTCCGATGCCCACCGGACCTAGATGTGCATTGTGTCCTTGCAAAGCCCTGACCTCAGCTTCGCAGAGTTCAAGAATCGGTCCATCTGAGCACTGCACGAACCGGATCCTGGCAGCATTGTGTTAAAGCAACCGGGATTACGGACAACTACATCAGTGCGAGTGGGAGCTTATGAACAGACTGTGGGTGGAAACTCCAATGATGAACTGCGGCTCTGCATGTTGGAACTGATTAAAGGTATGGCTACTTTGACCAAAGCAGTGCAATGCAAGCAGGGGACTCACCAACCTGTAACCATCCTACTGGCTTCTAGTGCTGATGATCTTCCCTGGCGGCAACGCGGGAGAGCCCCGCTGCCACAAGCTCCTGATCGTTATGATGCTAATGGACAGCCGTTCTGCGGATGCTGCAATAAAGTTGGACATTTTGCCTGCGGGTGTGCATTGAATGCCCAGAGCCAGAAGGTTGGGACCAGCCCTATGGCACCACCAGCAGCCAAGCAAGAATAACTGTTTTTCTCTTCCGTATGCAAATGTTGATATTAATTGCATGATGATACTGCTGACCGGTAACTGTTGAAAATGTTTGAAACTGTTTACTAATGGTGCCTCCCATAAAGGGAAGAATGTTATTTGTTATATTTCATATTGAAAAAATGCAGTGTACTAATTTTGTTTAGTTGCAGCCCGGGAATGCTGCCATTTGCTGTAGGGGAATGTGGCACCCCTGAGGCTCCAGTTGCCACAGAGTATTAAACCTTATTTAAGGTGCGATATTCCCCTCAGATAAGGAGGGGGTTAATCACCGGTGTTCCACATTCACACCTTACATAAAGCTTAGGAGCCTTCCTGCAGGGGGGGGATGGCAGCAGGGGGGTGGCCATCACGAGGTATGGGACTACCCCGGTAACTGAAGCCAGCCACTTGGGGGGCGGGGTCCACGTGAGTTATAAGTAGGAGCAAACTCACATAATCTTCAGTCTACCCGGGACACCAGTTCTGGGACACGACACCATCACCACTTTCCTCTCTTCTCTTCATAGGGTCTAGGGCTTGGAGCGGAGGGCTCAGCTCAGGTTCCTCACGGCTGGAAGGGCAACTCTGAAAAAGGACTTTCTTCTTTCAAACACCGGTGACTGCTTCTAACTTATCTGAGGTCGACAGGGCCCATCACAGCGAGTGACCAGTACTACCCGGGCGAGCGGCACAAAGAGTAAGTAAAGACACCTGGAACCGCAGCATCTGACTTGGACTCTTATTACCGGCGGCGCCGCCCCACGCCTCGGCGCCAAAGGCCATTGCCATCACTACTCCCCTCATCATCCTCCCTGGGGCCCGCTCCACCTGTAGGGAGCGATACCATCTATTACCATCCGCCCCGGAAGACAGCAACAGCAGTGGTGGCTAATCCTTGGCCGCGTACCACAGGTGGTGTCAGGACAATCTTCCTATTACAACCCCCATCATCCTCTCTCCTTATTAGTTAGTACACCTTGGGGCACGAAGCCGGGCAGGCCACCGCGACATCCCAAATCATCACAGCAGCCTGGTGACAAGTAACTCAAGTATGAGACCTTGTGCCTGAATGCCCTGCCCCCTAGGTGCTACACCTGCATGTGATATCACTGTGTGCATGATCCCTACATGTGACATCACTGTGTGAATGATGCCTGCATGCGACATCACTGTGTGCATCATCCCTGCATGTGACATCATTGTGTGAATTACAACTGCATGAGACATCTCTGTGTGCATGATCCCTGCATGTGACATCACTGTGTGCATGATCCCTGCATGTGACATCACTGTGTGCATGATCCCTGCATGTGACATCACTGTGTGCATGATCCCTGCATGTGACATCACTGTGTGCATGATCCCTGCATGTGACATCACTGTGTGCATGATCCCTGCATGTGACATCACTGTGTGCATGATCCCTGCATGTGACATCACCGTATGCATGATCCCTGCATGTGACATCTCTGTGTGCATGATCCCTGCATGCGACATCACTGTGTGCATCATCCCTGCATGTGACATCATTGTGTGAATTACAACTGCATGAGACATCTCTGTGTGCATGATCCCTGCATGTGACATCACTGTGTGCATGATCCCTGCATGTGACATCACTGTGTGCATGATCCCTGCATGTGACATCACTGTGTGCATGATCCCTGCATGTGACATCACCGTATGCATGATCCCTGCATGTGACATCTCTGTGTGCATGATCCCTGCATGTGACATCACTGTGTGCATGATCCCTGCATGTGACATCACTGTGTGCATGATCCCTGCATGTGACATCACTGTGTGCATGATCCCTGTGTGTAGACACGGGGCTCAGTGGGTGCTCTCGTCCGCTGGCCCAGCCACCTTTAGAAAGAAAGCATGGCTCAGGGCTCATCCCAACTGAACGCACGACTTCCTTAACTGTGGGTGGAACACTACTCAGACAAGACAGGGTGAGGGAATCACAATATATAGACTTTATTGGATCCCCAAAATATTAACGGCACATAACACATAACCAGCAAAACACACAAATGTAACAGGCAACAGAGTCTCCCCCTTCCGCTGGCTCACCAGGGATTAGAATATCCGTGTCTCAGAGCTTCCAGGGCTACTTACTCCAATCCAGCAGCACCCCGCTTTCGGCGGGCACCCACCGAGAAAGGAATAACGCCAGATTTAGGAAGCTGGCTGAGGACTGCAAAGTCTGTAGTCAGATGACTGGGTTGTCCCATGCTGGATTCCTTCCTTATGTAGTCCTTGGTATCACAGCCGAATCCTTGCATTCAATGCTGAAGTTCATATAGTGTTATAATCCAGGTTATGGCTTGCCAATCGGAACCACAGATCCTAGATGGGTAAGCATGTAGCAAGAGTCTCTGGTATGATGATATAATCCTGGCAGACGGAGTCGAAATTCCTAGACTGTGGTTATGGTCTCCAATCGGAATCGGAGTCTCTAGGTTGAAGCCATGTAGCCAAGTGATCCTCTAGTCGGAGCCAAAGTCCCTAGACTGAATCCACAAGGTATCCTGGTTATGATCCCCTAGCCAGCTCCTAAGAGCTTAGACTGGATCAATCAGCATCCATCAACCCTGGTGACTCCAAGAAGTCCTCTTTTATAGCCATAGTCTTCCCTTCGGATATACTGTGCCCTCAGCGGATTGGTTGTACAAGGTTGCTTCTCTTATTGGATGAATTTCAAGCTGCATGGATAATGTTCATTTAAATGATGTGGATAGAAAGACTGAGAATATCTACATGTAGTCTGGAATGCACAGACTAGACAATGGTCACTGAGGTAATTTACATTTTATTAGCAATACACAACTTCATTACAATGAATGCTCAGAGGGGCCTGGCAGACACAATAGTTTAGCAAACATGAGTCAGCACACAGAAGAACAATACATCTTGCTGAATTTTAAGAAACTTTAACCCATGCTAGGCATTGGGTGTCCATGTTGTCACATTCCTCCCCCTTCTTAATATTAGCCAGACAGGATAGGCTTCCGATCATCCTTCTCCTCTTGACGGCATTGTCCTTTTTAATGGTGAGGTCAGCATCAGAGGCTCGCATCTATACACCTCCCCCTGATTACCTCCCCCAGGTTGAGCAGCCATATTGCAGACAAGCACTAAGGTGGGGTCCGTGAGTTGGGCTTGCATACATTTCTTACTATCAATCTTCCCCCAGTCAATAGCCACAGGCTGGTTAGGCTTACTCACGGATGTTGGCTCAGAGGTGGATGATGGAGACTGGAAATGTGAATTTTCTTTGTAAATGATGTTAGAAAGATCCACATCATGGTCCTGCTTGACTTGGAAGTGGGTGATGGCTGTTTCAAACTGACTGGATAGGCCTTGTCCTAGGTCATACTCCAAAATAACTGGTGTGAGCAGGTAATCCACAAGCCCCACTTTCACTTCCCTCTGGGTGGTATCCGAAACAACAGGCTTGGTGGGGCCATCTATGAACCCCACTTCAACTTTCTCCTGGCTAGTGCCCGAAACAATAGGTGTGGGGAGGCTGTCCATAAGCTCCCTATGGACCTCTGTGTCGACATGGACACCCAATGCCTCTCATGGGTTAAAGTTTCTTAACATTCAGCCAGACTGTCATGATTCGCCTCCCTATACACATGGCTAGGGGGCGGAGCCTTCTCTCGGGCCTCACTTCCGGCCCCTGGATGCCTTAAAAGCTGACACTTCAGTGAACCAGCGCCAGCTATAAGCTTAGCTCTGCTTTGCCTGTGATTGCTGGTCCTGTGAGTGATATCCTGATCTGTCTGTTCCTGTGCCCCCGTGCCCTTGTCTGTGTTCTGTCCCCTGGTCGTCCCTCCTGTCCTGTGTCCCCCCTCCTATTTCTCCACTCAGTTGCTTCCTCTGGTACTGACCTTAGCCTGACTTTGACTTCGCTTCTGCTTGCTCCTCCGGTCCTGCTTCTGCCCGTACGGTGTTTGACCCAGCCTGTCTCACTATTCCTCACATACCCTGCAGTTCTGCCTCTCAGCTGTGCTGATTAGGCAGTGCATGAGAACACTGTGCATTTCCTTCCTGGTTCT
This sequence comes from Anomaloglossus baeobatrachus, assembly GCF_048569485.1. Classification (NCBI taxonomy): domain Eukaryota; kingdom Metazoa; phylum Chordata; class Amphibia; order Anura; family Aromobatidae; genus Anomaloglossus; species Anomaloglossus baeobatrachus. The sequence continues at coordinate 128,104,407 of NC_134364.1, forward strand.
CATTGCTCTGTGTAGTGTCGTCTGCTGCAGAGCTCTGGCTCCCCCTGGTGGCAGCATTACACAGACGTATTGTTCTTATGTGTGCTAAGTCATGTTTGCTTAGCTATTGTTTTTCCAGACCCTTCCAGTAATCATTGTATTGTAGTTGTGTATTGCTAATGTAATTACCTTAGTAGTCATTGTCTAGTCTGTGCATTCCAGACTACATGTATACCCTCAGTTTTTCTGTAGACATCATTTGGATGAACATTGTCCATGCAGCTTGAAATTCATCCAATGGGAGAGACGATCTTGTCCAACCAATCGATGAGGACGCAGTGTATCCAAGTGGAAGGCTGTGGCTATAAAAGGGATTTCTTTAAGCCACCAGGTGGTTGTTGATGGATGCTGATGGATCCAGTCTAAGCTCTTAGGAGCTGACTAGAGGATCAGGATACCTTATGGCTTCAATCTAGGGACTCCGGTTCCGGTTGGAGACCGTATCCACAGTCTAGGGATTTTGACTCCGGCTGCCAGGATTATATCATCATACCAGGACTACCTAAGGAGGACACTCAGGTTGGGACAGTTCAGTCACCTGGTACAGACTTTGCAGACCTCACACAGCTTCCTAAATCTGGCGCTATTCCTTTCTCGGTGGATGCCTGCCGAAAGCGGGGTGCTGCTGGATTGGAGTAAGTGGCCCTGGAAGCTCTGAGACATGGACATTCTAAATCCCTGGTGAGCCAGCAGAAGGGTGAGACTCTGTTGCCTGTTACATTTGTGTGTTTTGCTGGTTATGTGTTATGTGCCGTTAATTGTTTGGGGATCCAATAAAGTCTAATTATTGTGGTTCCCTCACCCTGTGTTGTCAGAGTAGTGTTACGCCCATGGTTAAGGAGGCCGGCGTTCAGTTGGGATGAGCCCTGAGCCACGCTGTCTTTCTAAAGGCGACGGGTTTTAGCGGACAAGAGCACCCACTGACCCCCGTGTCTCCACAACCTCTTCCTGGTCAGACACCAAAATAACAGGGGTGGGGATGCTGTTCATAAGATCCACATCAGCCTTGCTCTGGTCAGTCTCCACAATGACAGGTATGGGGAGGCTGTTCACAAGTCCCACAGCGATCGCTTCCTGGTTGGTCCCCAAATTATCAGGTGTGGGGAGGCTGTCCACAAGTCTCACATCAACCTCTTCCTGGTCATTTCCCAAAATAACTGGTGTGGGGACGGTGTCAATAAGCTCCACACCAGCCTTGCTCTGGTCAGTCTCCACAATGACAGCTATGGGGAGGCTGTTCACAAGTCCCACATCGATCGCTTCCTGGTTAGTCCCCAAAATACCAGGTGTGGGGAGGCTGTTCACAAGCTCCACCTCGACCTCTCCCTGGTCAGTCCTTAGGTCCAACTGCACACATGCCAGAGGGATGTCCGAGCGCTGGCCCCCAGCAAGGGTGATGGTCACTTGGCCGCCAGGTAAATGATGTTCTGTGGGAACAATATCTGGGCTGACCAGGGTGATGGAAGATCCAGTGTCTTGAAGTCCCTGAGCCTGTATATCACCGACCTTGACCGCCTGGATGTGGGGATGGAGGTTGGCTGGTGTACGGTGTCCGGCCTGCCGTATGGTGTCGACTGGGTAAACCACTTCCTCAGCTATTGGTGTTTCTCGGGAGTAGCATTCCTCAGGTTTCGTTGGTTCATTTTGGCATATGTTGACTGGTTGGACTGGCAGACGGGCTCCAAGCATGCGGCCTCTGTTTTGGAGACAATCTTTATCGATATGTCCATGGCGCCCACATGTATAACAGCGCCGTAGATTGGGCAAGTCACAGGCCCTGTTTGTAGACCTTTGTTTCGGTGCAGCTTCTGCTGGGTGACGGGACCATCCTTCTCTAGCGGCTTGTGTTAGCAGTACGGCAGCTGGAACTCCATAAACATATTCCAGAACACAAGCCCTCTCTTCTCTTGAGGATTTAGGCCCCTATGCAGTCAACAACGCTGTGGCTTGGGCCATTTTGGACCAAGTTGATTCCCGATTGTCACTAGATCCATGATGTGGCACATAGATTAAATCCTCTGGGTCAATATCGGCGGGATTCTCATCGTCCTCTGCATCATTCTGGGCATCCCAACGGACTAATTTCCTGATCAAGTTCGACTGAGTGTCAGCGTTCCTGTTGTCAATCTTTCGCCTCTGGCACAGATCCTGTAGCATCCATTTACTACTTCGGTCGTATCTCCTCTCTGGTCCTTGTCCCATGGCTGAGCTCGTGGGGTTGGACATGGCAGCGTCCGAAACCTGAATGCCTCCCCTATGGCCTGCTGGGTATGCTTATGTGCCTCTCTGGTTGTTGAGCCCTGGACGGTGTCCACGAACACCAGTCCTCTGCAGCTCCCCTGGATAACACAGGCTGAGTAGTATCCCACCACTGCCACCAATTGTGGAGACACGGGGCTCAGTGGGTGCTCTCCTGTGGAGACACGGGGGTCAGTGGGTGCTCTCCTGTGGAGACACGGGGCTCAGTGGGTGCTCTCGTCCGCTGGCCCAGCCACCTTTAGAAAGACAGCGTGGCTCAGGGCTCATCCCAACTGAACGCACGACCTCCTTTACTGTGGCGGAACACTACTCAGACAAGACAGGGTGAGGGAATCACGATATACAGACTTTATTGGATCCCCAAAATATTAACGGCACATAAACAGCAAAATACACAAATGTAACAGGCAACAGAGTCTCCCCCTTCCGCTGGCTCACCAGGGTTTAGAATGTCCATGTCTCAGAGCTTCCAGGGCTACTTACTCCAATCCAGCAGCACCCCGCTTTCGGCGGGCACCCACGAGAAAGGAATAACGCCAGATTTAGGAAGCTGGCTGAGGACTGCAAAGTCTGTAGTCAGATGACTGGGTTGTCCCAAGCTGGATTCCTTCCTTATGTAGTCCTTGGTATCACAGCCGAATCCTTGCATTCAATGCTGAAGTCCATATAGTGTTACTAGAAGGTGGCCCGATTCTAACGCATCAGGTATTCTAGAATTTACGTATTGTGTAGTTAATGTATGATTTTTGTTTTATATATATATATATATATATATATATATATATATATATGTTGTTGTGTGTAGTTGCCAGTGTTTGTGTAGGGGCTGTAAATGTTCTGGGTGTTGTCTGGGTGTGGGGGTGTGTGAGAGCGGTGTTGTTTGTGTGTTGCGTTGTGTGTGTTGCGTTGTTTGTGGAGCGCTGTGTGTCTGTAGCGTTCTGTGTGTGGTGCTGTGTGTGTTGCGCGGTTTGTGTGGCTGTGGGGTGCGTGTGTGTGTTTTGGGGGGAGGTATGTTTTGTGCAGTGTGTGTGTTGCGCGGTAAGTGCGTATATTTATGTATGCCGCTGTGTTTGTGTGTTGGGTGTTGTGTGTATGCGGCGTTGTCTCTGTGTGTGTGGGTGTCTGTGTAGGGCGGTGTTTGTGGTTCCCAGTGTGTGTGGGGTGTGTTGTGCGGTGTGCGTGTGGCGGTGTGTGTGTGTGTTTTGGGGGGAGGTGTGCACCCCCATCGTGCTCCATCCCCCATGCTGCGCACCCCCCATCGTGCTCCTTCCCCCATGCTGCGCATCCCCATCGTGCTCCATCCCCCATGTTGTGCACCCCCATTGTGCTCCATCCCCTATGCTGCGCACCCCCCATCGTGCTCCATCCCCCATGCTGCGCACACCCCATCGTGCTTCATCCCCCATGCTGCGCACCCCCCATCATGCTCCATCCCCCATGCTGCGCACCCCCCATCTTGCTCCATCCCCCATGCTCGACACCCTCCATCGTGCTCCATCCTCCATGCTGCACACCCCCCATTGTGCTCCATCCTCCATGCTTCGCGCCCCCCATCGTGCTCCATCCCCCATGCTGCACACCCCCCATCGTGCTCCATCTCCCATGCTGCACCCCCCCATCGTGCTTCATCCCCCATGCTGCGCACCCCCCATCGTGCTACATCTCCCATGCTGCGTACCCCCCATCGTGCTCCATCCCCCATGCTTCGCACTCCCCATCGTGCTCCATCTCCCATGCTGCACACCCCCCATCGTGCTCCATCCTCCATGCTGCACACCCCCCATCGTGCTCCATCCCCCATGCTGCACACCCCCCATCGTGCTCCATCCTCCATGCTGCACACCCCCCATTGTGCTCCATCCTCCATGCTGTGCACCCCCCATCGTGCTCCATCTCCCATGCTGCACACCCCTTATCGTGCTCCATCTCCCATGCTGCACACCCCCCATCGTGCCCCATCCTCCATGCTGCACACCCCCCATCGTGCTCCATCCTCCATGCTGCACACCCCCCATCGTGCTCCATCCCCCATGCTGGGGCCGCCGGGGGCGGGTCCAAGCGTGGCAATGTGTGCCGGGGCAGGGCTGAGCGGGCGAGGCGTTAGCGTATGCCGGCTCCCTGCACATGTGTACCGGGAGCCGGTGTACGCTGGTAACCATGATACACATCGGGTAACTAAGGGAAGCGCTTCCTATAGTTACGCAATGTGTATCATGGTTACCAGCGTACACCGGCTCCATCACAATCCCAGCATCGCAAGGTTATGTCCGCCGGGGGCGGGGCCAAGTGTGCCAAAGTGTGGCGGGGGCGAGCGGGCGAGGCGTCAGTGTATGCCGGCTCCCTGCACATGTGTACCGGGAGCCGGTGTACTCTGGAGCGGGCGATGCGTGCGGAGGGCCGGGGCAAGTGGCTAATCCATGCGGGGGGCGGGGCCAGGCCGAGGCGAGCGGCCAATCCATGGGGGGGCGGGGCCAGGCCGAGCCCAGCGGCCAATCCGACAGTTGTCACTCTAACGACACTGTCACGGTGACACTGTCACGGTGACAAAATTTTGGAGCAAGACAGACAGACAGACAGAATAAGGCAATTATATATATAGATAATCTAGGTTATGGCTTGCCAATCGGATCCGCAGGTCCTAGATGGGTAAGCATGTAGCAAGAGTCTCTGGTATGATGATATAATCCTGGCAGACGGAGTCGAAATTCCTAGACTGTTGTTATGGTCTCCAATCAGAATCGGAGTCCCTAGTTTGAAGCCATGTAGCCAAGTGATCCTCTAGTCGGAGCCAAAGTCCCTAGACTGAATCCACAAGGTATCCTGGTTATGATCCCGTAGCCAGCTCCTAAAAGCTTAGACTGGATCAATCAGCATCCATCAACCCTGGTGACTCCAAGAAGTCCTCTTTTATAGCCATAATCTTCCCTTCGGATATACTGTGCCCTCAGTGGATTGGCTGCTTCTATTATTGGATTGAATTTCAAGCTGCATGGATAATGTTCATTTAAATGATGTGGATAGAAAGACTGAGAATATCTACATGTAGTCTGGAATGCACAGACTAGACAATGGTCACTGAGGTAATTTACATTAGATTAGCAATACACAACTTCATTACAATGAATGCTCAGAGGGGCCTGGCAGACACAATAGTTTAGCAAACATGAGTTAGCACACAGAAGAACAATACGTCTGGCTGAATTTTAAGAAACTGTAACCCATGCTAGGCATTGGGTGTCCATGTCGTCACACTCTGCATGTGACATCACTGTGGGCATGATCCCTGCATGTGACATCACTGTGGGCATGATCCCTGCATGTGACTTCACTGTGTGCATGATCCCTACATATCAATATGGAAAAGGAAAAGAAGGTGTGTAATAAATGGGATCACCAAATGATAAATCAGATTAATCAATTTTATTAACAAAATAACACCAAAACTGTGTTAAAAGCATTTAAAACACACAAAACGTGTTCAGACAACAAAAGGGTTCTCATACAATAAGGCAAACCCCCACAAGTCACCCCCTCCACATAAATATGTTTCATATAAAAACACACTATGAGCCAATAAATAAAGGCAAAGCCTCAACACTGATGGATAGAGATGCAGATATCAAATAACAGACAAACATAATGCATCTAGTACATACATGAAAATACATGGAGATCAATAAATACCATCTCAGTCAGAGGTCAGGATAGAAAAATCAGCATACAGAAGCAAATGACGCAAGGATAATGGAGGGAGGACAAGGACACCCCCCTCCCCCACCAACGCGTGTCTCCACCCCAAGAGTGGCTTCCTCAGGGAAAAATGGGGAATTTTTCCATATTGTTCTGTAACTTCAGGTGTGTTATTTGGACTGATCCCAATCCTTATATCCATAGTACCCTCACAAACTTTTCATTCCAATGATCCCTGCATGTGAGATCACTGTGTGCATGATCCCTACATGTGACATCACTGTGTGCATGATCCCTACATGTGACATCACTGTGTGCATGATCCCTACATGGGACATCACTGTGTGCATGATCCCTACATGGGACATCACTGTGTGCATGATCCCTACATGGGACATCACTGTGTGCATGATCCCTGCATGTGTCATCACTGTGTGCATGATCCCTACATGGGACATCACTGTGTGCATGATCCCTGCATGTGTCATCACTGTGTGCATGATCCCTACATGGGACATCACTGTGTGAGTGATCCCTGCATGTGAGATCACTGTGTGCATGATCCCTACATGTGACATCACTGTGTGCATGATCCCTACATGGGACATCACTGTGTGCATGATCCCTACATGGGACATCACTGTGTGCATGATCCCTACATGGGACATCACTGTGTGCATGATCCCTGCATGTGTCATCACTGTGTGCATGATCCCTACATGGGACATCACTGTGTGCATGATCCCTACATGGGACATCACTGTGTGCATCATCTCTACATGTGACACCACTGCGTGCATGATTCTTACATATGACAACACTGTGTGCATGATCTCTGCATGTGACATCACTGTGTGCATGATCCCTACATGGGACATCACTGTGTGCATGATCCCTACATGGGACATCACTGTGTGCATCATCTCTACATGTGACACCACTGCGTGCATGATTCTTACATATGACAACACTGTGTGCATGATCTCTGCATGTGACATCACTGTGTGCATGATCCCTACATGGGACATCACTGTGTGCATGATCCCTACATGGGACATCACTGTGTGCATCATCTCTACATGTGACACCACTGCGTGCATGATTCTTACATATGACAACACTGTGTGCATGATCTCTGCATGTGACATCACTGTGTGCATGATCCCTGCATGTGACATCACTGTGTGCATGATCCCTACATGTGACAGCACTGTGTGCATGATCCCTACATGGGACATCACTGTGTGCATGATCCCTACATGTGACACCACTGCGTGCATGATCCCTACATATGACAACACTGTGTGCATGATCCCTACATGTGACACCACTGCGTGCATGATCCCTGCATGTGACATCACTGTGTGCATGATCCCTGCATGTGACATCACTGTGTGCATGATCCCTACATGTGACATCACTGTCTGCATGATCCCTACATGGGACATCACTGTGTGCATGATCCCTACATGTGACACCACTGCGTGCATGATCCCTACATATGACAACACTGTGTGCATGATCCCTACATATGACATCACTGTGTGCATGATCCCTACATGTGACATCACTGTGTGCATGATCCCTGCATGTGACATCACTGTGTGCATGATCCCTACATGTGACATCAGTGTGTGCATGATCCGTACATGGGACATCACTGTGTGCATGATCCCTACATGTGACACCACTGCGTGCATGATCCCTACATATGACAACACTGTGTGCATGATCCCTACATATGACATCACTGTGTGCATGATCCCTACATATGACATCACTCTGTGCATGATCCATGCAGTGTTATGTAATGTATAGTATGGTATAACGTATTTTGTGATAGAGTAATATATAATGAGTAAGATGTAGCAGTGTTGATAATGCATAGTGTTTAATGTAATGAATGTGAAATGCACAGTAACATTTGTGTATGGAAAGTAAAAGGCTACGTCTGCCCAGCAACAGATCATAGGAAGAAAACAGTTAATGTTGGGACTAGCCCACCCTGGGAGGGGTCAAGCAAAAGGGAAAGTAACGGTTCATTCTGGAGGAGTCCGGGAAAGCCTAGTGAGCGAACATGACAGACGTGTAGTGGCTCATTCGTGATGGTCTCACACAGTGGGTGGTTTATGGCAAAAAAGCCAAGGAGACAGAAGGTAAGATAGCATGATCCTCAAGAAAGGCCCGAGATACCGGATGTGAACAGCCTTGTAACTAGAGGCCGATCCTTGGGAAAAAGGACTCCAGGCTTTAGGAGTTGGAGGCCGGACTCCTTACATCCAGACCCCATCCGATGTTACCATCGTGCCTCAGTCAGACCTAATAACAGCTGATCAGAGGGGTCCTGGACTCCCACTGGTCATTCAATGGTAAGGATAGGCCACCAATATCATGAGAGTTGAGAGTGGACAATCCCAATGGGATCCGTCTGCAGTGTGTAGGTTTGGTTTGTACCCTCCAGTAATGGAGGGCGGTATTGGGGTTATCTCTAGTTTTGGTTGGAGCTGGCCCTTTGGCTGAGGCTCCCACTGGCCACTTCTTCAAGGCTGTGGACTTCTTGTAATCTTGTGCATATCTGGGTCTGGTTGGAGATTCGGGGTCATTGGACATTCTATATTTCCCAGGCACTGAGGATTTTGGAGATTCGTGAAAGCCCAGTAATCTCAGGTAATCCCGGGATTACAGGGCCGGCTGCTTGTAGACTTATCTCCATGTATGAGGAAGTAATAATGTGGTGTCAGAGGCCAGCATAGATGGGCTGAACAATGGGACTAAGCTCCGCAGGAATCTGCGACATCCCCTTTAATCCTCCTAAAAACACTCCACGCTCTAGTAAAGATTATCGCTCCCTATAAGAGAAAGCGAGGTTATCCGAGCCCCAAAGTCTCCACCAAAATCATCGTCAGCACAAAGCTGCTGGAAATGGGTTTCTCACTATAATGCTTATGGTATTTAGCAGAACTGTGAATTCAGCTCTGGGTGTAACTGTAGTAGAGGACATAATAAGTAGAACATTAATATATGGAAAATGAGGATGAACCAGCGCTGAGCAGAATTTCGCATGTCACAGAGTGACGGCCTCTAATGACCATTTCTTTAGGGATGATACAGGAATCTAATTGACATCAGCGGCTAATATTCACCTCGTCTGGATATCATTATAACAGCCTGGAATTCTAATGAGTCTCCGATGATGTCATCACTGATTATTCTCCACAACAATTATGGAATGTTGCCGGAATTCTGAAGAACCAGGTCCTGGGAGCCATCATCATCATCATCATCATCATCATCATCATCATCATGTCCAACATACAGTATGCAGCAACGTACAATATGTCTGTCACTTGCTTACCAAGCACTGATGGGTTTTCAGGTCTCACCAAAGACTAGTGACATCACTGCACCAACACAAAGACTAGTGACATCACTGCACCAACACAAAGACTAGTGACATCACTGCCCTGATACAAAGACTAGTGACATCACTGCCCTGATACAAAGACTAGTGACATCACTGCCCTGATACAAAGACTAGTGACATCACTGCCCTGATACAAAGACTAGTGACATCACTGCACCAACACAAAGACTAGTGACATCACTGCCCTGACACAAAGACTAGTGACATCACTGCACCAACACAAAGACTAGTGACATCACTGCACCAACACAAAGACTAGTGACATCACTGCCCTGACACAAAGACTAGTGACATCACTGCACCGACACAAAGACTAGTGACATCACTGCACCAACACAAAGACTAGTGACATCACTGCACCAACACAAAGACTAGTGACATCACTGCACCGACACAAAGACTAGTGACATCACTGCCCTGATACAAAGACTAGTGACATCACTGCCCTGATACAAAGACTAGTGACATCACTGCCCTGATACAAAGACTAGTGACATCACTGCCCTGATACAAAGACTAGTGACATCACTGCCCTGATACAAAGACTAGTGACATCACTGCCCTGATACAAAGACTAGTGACATCACTGCACCAACACAAAGACTAGTGACATCACTGCACCAACACAAAGACTAGTGACATCACTGCACCAACACAAAGACTAGTGACATCACTGCACCAACACAAAGACTAGTGACATCACTGTACCAACACAAAGACTAGTGACATCACTGCACCAACACAAAGACTAGTGACATCACTGCACCAACACAAAGACTAGTGACATCACTGCACCAACACAAAGACTAGTGACATCACTGCCCTGATACAAAGACTAGTGACATCACTGCACCAACACAAAGACTAGTGACATCACTGCACCGACACAAAGACTAGTGACAACACTGCACCGACACAAAGACTAGTGACATCACTGCACCGACACAAAGACTAGTGACATCACTGCACCAACACAAAAACTAGTGACATCACTGCACCAACACAAAGACTAGTGACATCACTGCACCAACACAAAGACTAGTGACATCACTGCACCAACACAAAGACTAGTGACATCACTGCACCAACACAAAGACTAGTGACATCACTGCACCAACACAAAGACTAGTGACATCACTGCCCTGATACAAAGACTAGTGACATCACTGCCCTGATACAAAGACTAGTGACATCACTGCCCTGATACAAAGACTAGTGACATCACTGCCCTGATACAAAGACTAGTGACATCACTGCACCAACACAAAGACTAGTGACATCACTGCCCTGACACAAAGACTAGTGACATCACTGCACCAACACAAAGACTAGTGACATCACTGCACCAACACAAAGACTAGTGACATCACTGCCCTGACACAAAGACTAGTGACATCACTGCACCGACACAAAGACTAGTGACATCACTGCACCAACACAAAGACTAGTGACATCACTGCACCAACACAAAGACTAGTGACATCACTGCACCGACACAAAGACTAGTGACATCACTGCCCTGATACAAAGACTAGTGACATCACTGCCCTGATACAAAGACTAGTGACATCACTGCCCTGATACAAAGACTAGTGACATCACTGCCCTGATACAAAGACTAGTGACATCACTGCCCTGATACAAAGACTAGTGACATCACTGCCCTGATACAAAGACTAGTGACATCACTGCACCAACACAAAGACTAGTGACATCACTGCACCAACACAAAGACTAGTGACATCACTGCACCAACACAAAGACTAGTGACATCACTGCACCAACACAAAGACTAGTGACATCACTGTACCAACACAAAGACTAGTGACATCACTGCACCAACACAAAGACTAGTGACATCACTGCACCAACACAAAGACTAGTGACATCACTGCACCAACACAAAGACTAGTGACATCACTGCCCTGATACAAAGACTAGTGACATCACTGCACCAACACAAAGACTAGTGACATCACTGCACCGACACAAAGACTAGTGACAACACTGCACCGACACAAAGACTAGTGACATCACTGCACCGACACAAAGACTAGTGACATCACTGCACCAACACAAAAACTAGTGACATCACTGCACCAACACAAAGACTAGTGACATCACTGCACCAACACAAAGACTAGTGACATCACTGCACCAACACAAAGACTAGTGACATCACTGCACCAACACAAAGACTAGTGACATCACTGCACCAACACAAAGACTAGTGACATCACTGCACCGACACAAAGACTAGTGACATCACTGCACCGACACAAAGACTAGTGACATCACTGCACTGACACAAAGACTAGTGACATCACTGCACCAACACAAAGACTAGTGACATCACTGCACCAACACAAAGACTAGTGACATCACTGCACCAACACAAAGACTAGTGACATCACTGCACCAACACAAAGACTAGTGACATCACTGCACCAACACAAAGACTAGTGACATCACTGCACCAACACAAAGACTAGTGACATCACTGCACCAACACAAAGACTAGTGACATCACTGCACCAACACAAAGACTAGTGACATCACTGCCCTGACAAAAAGACTAGTGACATCACTGCACCAACACAAAGACTAGTGACATCACTGCACCGACACAAAGACTAGTGACATCACTGCACCGACACAAAGACTAGTGACATCACTGCACCAACACAAAGACTAGTGACATCACTGCACCAACACAAAGACTAGTGACATCACTGCACCGACACAAAGACTAGTGACATCACTGCACCGACACAAAGACTAGTGACATCACTGCACTGACACAAAGACTAGTGACATCACTGCACCGACACAAAGACTAGTGACATCACTGCACCAACACAAAGACTAGTGACATCACTGCACCAACACAAAGACTAGTGACATCACTGCACCAACACAAAGACTAGTGACATCACTGCACCAACACAAAGACTAGTGACATCACTGCACCAACACAAAGACTAGTGACATCACTGCACCAACACAAAGACTAGTGACATCACTGCACCGACACAAAGACTAGTGACATCACTGCACCAACACAAAGACTAGTGACATCACTGCACCGACACAAAGACTAGTGACATCACTACACCGACACAAAGACTAGTGACATCACTGCACCGACACAAAGACTAGTGACATCACTGCACCAACACAAAGACTAGTGACATCACTGCCCTGACACAAAGACTAGTGACATCACTGCACCAACACAAAGACTAGTGACATCACTGCACCGACACAAAGACTAGTGACATCACTGCACCAACACAAAGACTAGTGACATCACTGCACCGACACAAAGACTAGTGACATCACTGCACCAACACAAAGACTAGTGACATCACTGCACCAACACACAGACTAGTGACATCACTGCACCGACACAAAGACTAGTGACATCACTGCACCGACACAAAGACTAGTGACATCACTGCACCGACACAAAGACTAGTGACATCACTGCCCTGACACAAAGACTAGTGACATCACTGCCCTGACACAAAGACTAGTGACATCACTGCCCTGACACAAAGACTAGTGACATCACTGCACCGACACAAAGACTAGTGACATCACTGCCATGACACAAAGACTAGTGACATCAGTGCCCTGACACAAAGACTAGTGACATCACTGCACCAACACAAAGACTAGTGACATCACTGCACCGACACAAAGACTAGTGACATCACGGCACCGACACAAAGACTAGTGACATCACTGCACCAACACAAAGACTAGTGACATCACTGCACCAACACAAAGACTAGTGACATCACTGCACCGACACAAAGACTAGTGACATCACTGCACCAAAACAAAGACTAGTGACATCACTGCCCTGACACAAAGACTAGTGACATCACTGCACCAACACAAAGACTAGTGACATCACTGCACCAACACAAAGACTAGTGACATCACTGCACCAACACAAAGACTAGTGACATCACTGCACCAACACAAAGACTAGTGACATCACTGCCTTGATACAAAGACTAGTGACATCACTGCACCAACACAAAGACTAGTGACATCACTGCACCGACACAAAGACTAGTGACATGACTGCACCAACACAAAGACTAGTGACATCACTGCACTAACACAAAGACTAGTGACATCACTGCACCAACACAAAGACTAGTGACATCACTGCCCTGACACAAAGACTAGTGACATCACTGCACCAACACAAAGACTAGTGACATCACTGCACCGACACAAAGACTAGTGACATCACTGCACCGACACAAAGACTAGTGACATCACTGCACCAACACAAAGACTAGTGACATCACTGCACCAACACAAAGACTAGTGACATCACTGCACCGACACAAAGACTAGTGACATCACTGCACCGACACAAAGACTAGTGACATCACTGCACTGACACAAAGACTAGTGACATCACTGCACCAACACAAAGACTAGTGACATCACTGCACCAACACAAAGACTAGTGACATCACTGCACCAACACAAAGACTAGTGACATCACTGCACCAACACAAAGACTAGTGACATCACTGCACCAACACAAAGACTAGTGACATCACTGCACCAACACAAAGACTAGTGACATCACTGCACCAACACAAAGACTAGTGACATCACTGCACCAACACAAAGACTAATGACATCACTGCACCGACACAAAGACTAGTGACATCACTGCACCGACACAAAGACTAGTGACATCACTGCACCGACACAAAGACTAGTGACATCACTGCACCGACACAAAGACTAGTGACATCACTGCCCTGACACAAAGACTAGTGACATCACTGCCCTGACATAAAGACTAGTGACATCACTGCACCGACACAAAGACTAGTGACATCACTGCACCGACACAAAGACTAGTGACATCACTGCCCTGACACAAAGACTAGTGACATCACTGCCCTGACACAAAGACTAGTGACATCACTGCACCGACACAAAGACTAGTGACATCACTGCCCTGACACAAAGACTAGTGACATCACTACACCGACACAAAGACTAGTGACATCACTGCACTGACACAAAGACTAGTGACATCACTGCACCGACACAAAGACTAGTGACATCACTGCACCAACACAAAGACTAGTGACATCACTGCACTGACACAAAGACTAGTGACATCACTGCACCAACACAAAGACTAGTGACATCACTGCACCAACACAAAGACTAGTGACATCACTGCACCGACACAAAGACTAGTGACATCACTGCACCAACACAAAGACTAGTGACATCACTGCACCAACACACAGACTAGTGACATCACTGCACCGACACAAAGACTAGTGACATCACTGCACCGACACAAAGACTAGTGACATCACTGCACCGACACAAAGACTAGTGACATCACTGCCCTGACACAAAGACTAGTGACATCACTGCCCTGACACAAAGACTAGTGACATCACTGCCCTGACACAAAGACTAGTGACATCACTGCACCGACACAAAGACTAGTGACATCACTGCCATGACACAAAGACTAGTGACATCAGTGCCCTGACACAAAGACTAGTGACATCACTGCCCTGACACAAAGACTAGTGACATCACTGCACCAACACAAAGACTAGTGACATCACTGCACCGACACAAAGACTAGTGACATCACGGCACCGACACAAAGACTAGTGACATCACTGCACCAACACAAAGACTAGTGACATCACTGCACCAACACAAAGACTAGTGACATCACTGCACCGACACAAAGACTAGTGACATCACTGCACCAAAACAAAGACTAGTGACATCACTGCCCTGACACAAAGACTAGTGACATCACTGCACCAACACAAAGACTAGTGACATCACTGCACCAACACAAAGACTAGTGACATCACTGCACCAACACAAAGACTAGTGACATCACTGCACCAACACAAAGACTAGTGACATCACTGCCTTGATACAAAGACTAGTGACATCACTGCACCAACACAAAGACTAGTGACATCACTGCACCGACACAAAGACTAGTGACATGACTGCACCAACACAAAGACTAGTGACATCACTGCACTAACACAAAGACTAGTGACATCACTGCACCAACACAAAGACTAGTGACATCACTGCCCTGACACAAAGACTAGTGACATCACTGCACCAACACAAAGACTAGTGACATGACTGCACCGACACAAAGACTAGTGACATCACTGCACCGACACAAAGACTAGTGACATGACTGCACCAACACAAAGACTAGTGACATCACTGCACCAACACAAAGACTAGTGACATCACTGCACCGACACAAAGACTAGTGACATCACTGCACCGACACAAAGACTAGTGACATCACTGCACTGACACAAAGACTAGTGACATCACTGCACCAACACAAAGACTAGTGACATCACTGCACCAACACAAAGACTAGTGACATCACTGCACCAACACAAAGACTAGTGACATCACTGCACCAACACAAAGACTAGTGACATCACTGCACCAACACAAAGACTAGTGACATCACTGCACCAACACAAAGACTAGTGACATCACTGCACCAACACAAAGACTAGTGACATCACTGCACCAACACAAAGACTAATGACATCACTGCACCGACACAAAGACTAGTGACATCACTGCACCGACACAAAGACTAGTGACATCACTGCACCGACACAAAGACTAGTGACATCACTGCACCGACACAAAGACTAGTGACATCACTGCCCTGACACAAAGACTAGTGACATCACTGCCCTGACATAAAGACTAGTGACATCACTGCACCGACACAAAGACTAGTGACATCACTGCACCGACACAAAGACTAGTGACATCACTGCCCTGACACAAAGACTAGTGACATCACTGCCCTGACACAAAGACTAGTGACATCACTGCACCGACACAAAGACTAGTGACATCACTGCCCTGACACAAAGACTAGTGACATCACTACACCGACACAAAGACTAGTGACATCACTGCACTGACACAAAGACTAGTGACATCACTGCACCGACACAAAGACTAGTGACATCACTGCACCAACACAAAGACTAGTGACATCACTGCACTGACACAAAGACTAGTGACATCACTGCACCAACACAAAGACTAGTGACATCACTGCACCAACACAAAGACTAGTGACATCACTGCACCAACACAAAGACTAGTGACATCACTGCACCGACACAAAGACTAGTGACATCACTGCACCGACACAAAGACTAGTGACATCACTGCACCGACACAAAGACTAGTGACATCACTGCACCGACACAAAGACTAGTGACATCACTGCACTGACACAAAGACTAGTGACATCACTGCACCGACACAAAGACTAGTGACATCACTGCACCAACACAAAGACTAGTGACATCACTGCACCGACACAAAGACTAGTGACATCACTGCACTGACACAAAGACTAGTGACATCACTGCACCGACACAAAGACTAGTGACATCACTGCACCAACACAAAGACTAGTGACATCACTGCACCAACACAAAGACTAGTGACATCACTGCCCTGACACAAAGACTAGTGACATCACTGCACCAACACAAAGACTAGTGACATCACTGCCCTGACACAAAGACTAGTGACATCACTGCACTGACACAAAGACTAGTGACATCACTGCCCTGACACAAAGACTAGTGACATCACTGCACCAACACAAAGACTAGTGAAATCACTGTGTTGTGACGCCCTGGCCTATCAGGGTGAGCGGGACCCGAATAGTTCCATACTATAGGCTCCAACAGAGAGAGAAGGTGCCACGGAAAAGGCCACAGGCTAACAAGCAACACCAAGGGCACGGATCCACACGTGCTCCCTTCCTGCTGCAGTGCTGCTCAGAATTCTGGTTTACAAGCTGTCGGTGTCAGTATTCTTGGACTGAGTGAGTACACAGAAAACCCCTTTCCTTCTCCCAACGGCACCCTGTCACCAACACCACCGGGCCCCGGGGCGCAAACCCCGATCCCGAATAGTTCAAGGGTCAGTACCGGTGCACCCCTCGATGTGTCCTTTGCACTCATCTGTGGTATTGTTGCTGAAACTTTGCTGAACTTCTACCTGAGTCATCTGTGGATAAGTAGTTCATGCATTTTCCTCCTGTGTGTCCTCCTTGTGTCTTCTTTAGTGTTTAGTGTGGTTTATGAAGAGTTCATCCCACCCATTTTCTATTTACAGTAGGGCCCCGCAATAGGGATACATAAGGTCAGGTATCCGGCTCAGCTCATAGGTTGAGGAACCTATCTAGGGTGGTGAGAGACCCCAGGGACCAGCAGTGGGTTTGGTCACGGGTCATCATCTCCCCTTTCCCTAAAGGCAGGCGTGATTGTGGAATATGGGGGGTTGTGTATCATTTTGTATAGGTTCGTGTTTTAGGAGCCTTGCTCCATTCATTCTGTCTATTCCTTGCTTTGTCTGAAGGTTAATTAGCTCAGCTCAGTTACCATTTGCTTGCCTTGTGTGTACATTGTCCTGTTTGCAGGTTAATCACCTCCTGCCGGGCTTTTGTCCCTAAGGCTGGGGGAGGGGGCCGGGAATCCACCCAAATGCTCTGTTTACCTGGGTGATTATTCAGTCAGTCTGCAAGAGGGAAGCCGGAAGATTTATCCTCTGGGGGAGAAGCTGCGGCTCCCAAGAAAGACCAGGGCATTTTTTGCTTACTGGACTGCATCGGTGTTCCTGGACTATTTTATCCTCCGTGTGGTGGATTATTTTATGGACATTCTGATTTGCTTGGAACAAATGTTCTTTGAATTGTTCCATCATCTCTCGCTCTGTTGATTGTGTGATATCGGAGAAGAACCCTGTGACAGCAGGGTTCCCCTTCCCTTTCGCTGTTTGTTTGGTACTCCCCAGTACCTAGCGGGACATTATCACCAGGACAAGTCCAGGGAAAATTAGAGTATTTAAATCCAAGGGGAAATACAGGTGATTACCAGCTGAAGGGAAGAGGAGGTCAATTGGATCTTAAAGGGAAAATAATGAAAACTCAGCAGAGGAGATATTTAGTACACTGAATACTGACAGCAGGAATGATAGAAAGTCAGGGAGCACTTTGCAAAGCCAAACGCTGTGACCTTCTATTGTTGGACACTACAGTACTGTCTGTCACCCGTGAGAGTACCCCCCTTCTATGAGTGGTCTCTGGACACTCAGGACCAGGCCTTCCAGGCCCAGGAATATCTTTTGATATTCAACGCCGATGCTGGAACCTACATCCTCTCCGTAACCCCTCCAGTGCACCAAGCATTGAAGGGAATGATGTGGAATACGAGAATCAACAATCTTAGCTATCTCAAACTCCAGATTGCTATCAACCATGATTGGGGCCGGCGGCAAGGGGGATGGCTCCACAGGTAGCACAAACAGGAATAATGAAAGCTACATTTCTATTTCTTACTTTTAGACTTTTTTCTTTTTATTTTTTTTGTTTTGCACAGTGGGGTTAATTTCATAATGAGTATCATGACCCACAAGCTAACTATGAGCACCATCATTTCCCAGGCTAAGATGGTTGGTAAGAGAGGATGTAGCTAACTTCACCTCCTACAAGAACCTCAATAAAAAACAGTATCTGCGCCCTGGGTCATAGATTAATGGAAAATCAAATTGTAGGATGTCCACCCTTAGTCACAGCCCCTCAAGAGTCTCAAATGTCTATGTGACACATAAAGAGCCTACAGAAGTTCACTGTGGCGCCATGTGTTGGGAAGACCATAAGGTCAGATATATTGTATATGCAGCCGTGAGGCCATCACTGAGTAGATATCAGAGAAATCCTCAGGAGTATATAGAAATAATACAGTCTGTATGGTGAGCCGAGTAATTAAGGTTTATTACAATAATTATAAGCTGCCGGCTCATTAATGTCAGCGAGTGATGAATTTATATGAATTTCCAGTTCTGTAAGGGAATATTACATGATGATGAGTGATGGAGGCCGGAGGACACTGTCTCCCCAACACGATCAGCTCCCATTTTCTGGGTTTACCCCAATGATTGTGATGTTAGAGCGCCATGTTTCCTCCTCATATGAGACAATTCTGCTCAATCACTCAATGATTCATGCAATCATTGAAGACCAGACTCTGACTACAGACCTATGGGACCAGTCGGAGTGGTGGACCGATTCTCCCCTTGTATGGGCCATACAGTCATTCTAGAGTTTCTTACAAAAGGGACTCTGGTTTCGACAATTCTTTCGAGAGAAGGTTGTACTTTGAGAAGATGCCTCATTGGAAACGAGTTTGAGGTCATGGTATTGTGATCTTCCCAAGATCTTCTCCATCTTATTGGAGATTTAGCCATTACTCTTCCAAAATGCTGCCACTCAGGAATGATTGGTCCAGCCAGTGCAGTCTCCCAATGATTAGAACTGTTATCTTGAAAAACTTGGTTTGACCAAAGTTTGACCACAGCCAACATCTACTGTACATGGAGTTGGGATGATGTCCACATTTTTCCATTGATTTTTTCTTGTTTCTCTATTTTTTCCCAAAAAGTCAAATACATAGTAAGTTAACTTGGAATTTAGGTTTATAGCCCAAATGAGGACAGCACCCAGCCGGTATCTCTGTCACATACCGTACAAGGTTGGCAGACACGTGTTCTCCTTGATGCCACATACATGCCCTGCCCTTGTAATTACCTTTTCATATCTCATCTGATTAATATAATATATCTCAGAGCACTGACATCAGAGATGGATTGTGACAGATCAGGGGCAGCAATCATTATCTCACAGGGTGTGTAAACCGTTCACCCAATGACCCGGTACTGGCAATGAAGAATATGTGGTAACAATTAGAACGGGGGAAGGAAGAGGAACAAGAAGAAATAATAATACCGTAATCAAAGCAAATATACATCGGAGTGGAACTGATATCATGCCCCAAACAAGGATCCCAAATATAACCCAAACTGACCAAAAGTCCCAAAAATGACCCTAAAAAGAAGCAAACAAGCAAAGTGTCCCACAGCCCGTAGAAATAGGGCCCTGCAACATGAGCGCTGTATGATGATCGAACAAGTCCAGTCTGTTATGCCCAGTATGGCCTGGCATGTGTTTTCTCTACGATCCTGTTATTTACACACTGTATGGTCCTGTTATTTACACTGTATGGTCCTGTTATGTATAAACTGTATGGTCCTGTTATTTATACGCCGTATGGTCCTGTTATTTATACACTGTATGGTCCTGTTATTTATACACCGTATGGTCCTGTTATTTATACACTGTATGGTCCTGTTATTTATACACCGTATCGTCCTGTTATTTATACACCGTATGGTCCTGTTATTTATACACTGTATGGTCCTGTTATGTATACACTGTATGGTCCTGTTATTTATACACCGTATGGTCCTGTTATTTACACTGTATGGTCCTGTTAAATATAAACTGTATGGTCCTGTTATTTATACGCCGTATGGTCCTGTTATTTATACACTGTATGGTCCTGTTATTTATACACCGTATGGTCCTGTTATTTATACACTGTATGGTCCTGTTATTTACACACTGTATGGTCCTGTTATTTATACACCGTATGGTCCTGTTATTTATACACTGTATGGTCCTGTTATTTATACATTGTATGGTCCTGTTATTTATACACCGTATGGTCCTGTTATTTATACACTGTATGGTCCTGTTATTTATACACTGCATGGTCCTGTTATTTACACACCGTATGGTCCTGTTATTTACACTGTATGGTCCTGTTATTTATACACTGTATGGTCCTGTTATTTATACACCGTATGGTCCTGTCATTTATACACTGTATGGTCCTGTTATTTACACACCGTATGGTCCTGTTATTTACACTGTATGGTCCTGTTATTTATACACTGTATGGTCCTGTTATTTACACTGTATGGTCCTGTTATTTATACACCGTATGGTCCTGTTATTTACACTGTATGGTCCTGTTATTTATACACTGTATGGTTCTGTTATGTATACACTGTATGGTCCTGTTATTTATACACTGTATGGTCCTGTTATTTACACTGTATGGTCCTGTTATGTATAAACTGTATGGTCCTGTTATTTATACACTGTATGGTCCTGTTATTTATACACTGTATGGTCCTGTTATTTATACACCGTATGGTCCTGTTATTTATACACTGTATGGTCCTGTTATTTATACACCGTATGGTCCTGTTATTTATACACTGTATGGTCCTGTTATTTATACACCGTATCGTCCTGTTATTTATACACTGTATGGTCCTGTTATTTATACACTGTATGGTCCTGTTATGTATACACTGTATGGTCCTGTTATTTATACACTGTATGGTCCTGTTATTTATACACTGTATGGTCCTGTTATTTATACACTGTATGGTCCTGTTATTTATACAATGTATGGTCCTGTTATTTATACACTGTATGGTCCTGTTATTTACACACCGTATGGTCCTGTTATTTACACTGTATGGTCCTGTTATTTATACACTGTATGGTCCTGTTATTTATACACCGTATGGTCCTGTTATTTATACACTGTATGGTCCTGTTATTTACACACCGTATGGTCCTGTTATTTACACTGTATGGTCCTGTTATTTATACACTGTATGGTCCTGTTATTTACACTGTATGGTCCTGTTATTTATACACCGTATGGTCCTGTTATTTACACTGTATGGTCCTGTTATTTATACACTGTATGGTTCTGTTATGTATACACTGTATGGTCCTGTTATTTATACACTGTATGGTCCTGTTATTTATACACCGTATGGTCCTGTTATTTACACTGTATGGTCCTGTAATTTATACACCGTACGGTCCTGTTATTTATACACTGTATGGTCCTGTTATTTACACACCGTATGGTCCTGTTATTTACACTGTATGGTCCTGTTATTTATACACTGTATGGTCCTGTTATTTACACTGTATGGTCCTGTTATTTATACACCGTATGGTCCTGTTATTTACACTGTATGGTCCTGTTATTTATACACTGTATGGTCCTGTTATGTATACACTGTATGGTCCTGTTATTTATACACTGTATGGTCCTGTTATTTATACACTGTATGGTCCTGTTATTTACACACCGTATGGTCCTGTTATTTACACTGTATGGTCCTGTTATTTATACACTGTATGGTCCTGTTATTTATATACTGTATGGTCCTGTTATTTATACACTGTATGGTCCTGTTATTTATACACTGTATGGTCCTGTTATTTACACACCGTATGGTCCTGTTATTTACACTGTATGGTCCTGTTATTTACACTGTATGGTCCTGTTATGTATAAACTGTATGGTCCTGTTATTTATACACTGTATGGTCCTGTTATTTATACACTGTATGGTCCTGTTATTTATACACTGTATGGTCCTGTTATTTATACACCGTATGGTCCTGTTATTTATACACTGTATGGTCCTGTTATTTATACACTGTATGGTCCTGTTATTTATACACCGTATGGTCCTGTTATTTATACACTGTATGGTCCTGTTATTTATACACCGTATCGTCCTGTTATTTATACACTGTATGGTCCTGTTATTTATACACTGTATGGTCCTGTTATTTATACACTGTATGGTCCTGTTATTTATACACTGTATGGTCCTGTTATTTATACACTGTATGGTCCTGTTATTTATACACTGTATGGTCCTGTTATTTACACACCGTATGGTCCTGTTATTTACACTGTATGGTCCTGTTATTTATACACTGTATGGTCCTGTTATTTATACACCGTATGGTCCTGTTATTTATACACTGTATGGTCCTGTTATTTACACACCGTATGGTCCTGTTATTTACACTGTATGGTCCTGTTATTTATACACTGTATGGTCCTGTTATTTACACTGTATGGTCCTGTTATTTATACACCGTATGGTCCTGTTATTTACACTGTATGGTCCTGTTATTTATACACTGTATGGTTCTGTTATGTATACACTGTATGGTCCTGTTATTTATACACTGTATGGTCCTGTTATTTACACTGTATGGTCCTGTTATTTATACACCGTATGGTCCTGTTATTTACACTGTATGGTCCTGTTATTTATACACTGTATGGTTCTGTTATGTATACACTGTATGGTCCTGTTATTTATACACTGTATGGTCCTGTTATTTATACACCGTATGGTCCTGTTATTTACACTGTATGGTCCTGTTATTTATACACCGTATGGTCCTGTTATTTATACACTGTATGGTCCTGTTATTTACACACCGTATGGTCCTGTTATTTACACTGTATGGTCCTGTTATTTATACACTGTATGGTCCTGTTATTTACACTGTATGGTCCTGTTATTTATACACCGTATGGTCCTGTTATTTACACTGTATGGTCCTGTTATTTACACTGTATGGTCCTGTTATGTATACACTGTATGGTCCTGTTATTTATACACTGTATGGTCCTGTTATTTATACACTGTATGGTCCTGTTATTTACACACCGTATGGTCCTGTTATTTACACTGTATGGTCCTGTTATTTATACACTGTATGGTCCTGTTATTTATATACTGTATGGTCCTGTTATTTATACACTGTATGGTCCTGTTATTTATACACTGTATGGTCCTGTTATTTACACACCGTATGGTCCTGTTATTTACACTGTATGGTCCTGTTATTTATACACTGTATGGTCCTGTTATTTATACACTGTATGATCCTGTTATTTATACACTGTATGGTCCTGTTATGTATACACTGTATGGTCCTGTTATTTATACACTGTATGGTCCTGTTATTTATACACCGTATCGTCCTGTTATTTATACACCGTATGGTCCTGTTATTTATACACTGTATGGTCCTGTTATGTATACACTGTATGGTCCTGTTATTTATACACTGTATGGTCCTGTTATTTACACTGTATGGTCCTGTTATTTACACTGTATGGTCCTGTTATTTATACACTGTATGGTCCTGTTATTTATATACTGTATGGTCCTGTTATTTATACACTGTATGGTCCTGTTATTTATACACCGTATGGTCCTGTTATTTATACACCGTATGGTCCTGTTATTTACACACTGTATGGTCCTGTTATTTATACACTGTATGGTCCTGTTATTTATACACTGTATGGTCCTGTTATTTATACACTGTATGGTCCTGTTATTTATACACTGTATGGTCCTGTTATTTATACACTGTATGGTCCTGTTATTTATACGCTGTACGGTCCTGTTATTTATACACTGTATGGTCCTGTTATTTATACACTGTATGGTCCTGTTATTTATACACCGTATGGTCCTGTTATTTATACACTGTATGGTCCTGTTATTTATACATTGTATGGTCCTGTTATTTATACACCGTATGGTCCTGTTATTTATACACTGTATGGTCCTGTTATTTATACACCGTATGGTCCTGTTATTTATACACTGTATGGTCCTGTTATTTATACACCGTATGGTCCTGTTATTTATATACTGTATGGTCCTGTTATTTATACACTGTATGGTCCTGTTATTTATACACTGTTTGGTCCTGTTATTTACACACCGTATGGTCCTGTTATTTACACTGTATGGTCCTGTTATTTATACACTGTATGGTCCTGTTATTTACACACTGTATGGTCCTGTTATTTATACACCGTATGGTCCTGTCATTTATACACTGTATGGTCCTGTTATTTATACACTGTATGGTCCTGTTATTTATACACTGTATGGTCCTGTTATTTACACACTGTATGGTCCTGTTATTTATACACCGTATGGTCCTGTCATTTATACACTGTATGGTCCTGTTATTTACACACCGTATGGTCCTGTTATTTACACTGTATGGTCCTGTTATTTATACACTGTATGGTCCTGTTATTTACACTGTATGGTCCTGTTATTTATACACCGTATGGTCCTGTTATTTATACACTGTATGGTCCTGTTATTTATACACTGTATGGTTCTGTTATGTATACACTGTATGGTCCTGTTATTTATACACTGTATGGTCCTGTTATTTACACTGTATGGTCCTGTTATTTACACTGTATGGTCCTGTTATGTATAAACTGTATGGTCCTGTTATTTATACACTGTATGGTCCTGTTATTTATACACTGTATGGTCCTGTTATTTATACACTGTATGGTCCTGTTATTTATACACCATATGGTCCTGTTATTTATACACTGTATGGTCCTGTTATTTATACACTGTATGGTCCTGTTATTTATACACCGTATGGTCCTGTTATTTATACACTGTATGGTCCTGTTATTTATACACCGTATCGTCCTGTTATTTATACACTGTATGGTCCTGTTATGTATACACTGTATGGTCCTGTTATTTATACACTGTATGGTCCTGTTATTTATACACTGTATGGTCCTGTTATTTATACACTGTATGGTCCTGTTATTTATACAATGTATGGTCCTGTTATTTATACACTGTATGGTCCTGTTATTTACACACCGTATGGTCCTGTTATTTACACTGTATGGTCCTGTTATTTATACACCGTATGGTCCTGTTATTTATACACTGTATGGTCCTGTTATTTACACACCGTATGGTCCTGTTATTTACACTGTATGGTCCTGTTATTTATACACTGTATGGTCCTGTTATTTACACTGTATGGTCCTGTTATTTATACACCGTATGGTCCTGTTATTTACACTGTATGGTCCTGTTATTTATACACTGTATGGTTCTGTTATGTATACACTGTATGGTCCTGTTATTTACACACTGTATGGTCCTGTTATTTACACTGTATGGTCCTGTTATTTATACACTGTATGGTCCTGTTATTTATACACCGTATGGTCCTGTTATTTATACACTGTATGGTCCTGTTATTTATACATTGTATGGTCCTGTTATTTATACACCGTATGGTCCTGTTATTTATACACTGTATGGTCCTGTTATTTATACACCGTATGGTCCTGTTATTTATATACTGTATGGTCCTGTTATTTATACACTGTATGGTCCTGTTATTTATACACTGTTTGGTCCTGTTATTTACACACCGTATGGTCCTGTTATTTACACTGTATGGTCCTGTTATTTATACACTGTATGGTCCTGTTATTTACACACTGTATGGTCCTGTTATTTATACACCGTATGGTCCTGTCATTTATACACTGTATGGTCCTGTTATTTATACACTGTATGGTCCTGTTATTTATACACTGTATGGTCCTGTTATTTACACACTGTATGGTCCTGTTATTTATACACCGTATGGTCCTGTCATTTATACACTGTATGGTCCTGTTATTTACACACCGTATGGTCCTGTTATTTACACTGTATGGTCCTGTTATTTATACACTGTATGGTCCTGTTATTTACACTGTATGGTCCTGTTATTTATACACCGTATGGTCCTGTTATTTATACACTGTATGGTCCTGTTATTTATACACTGTATGGTTCTGTTATGTATACACTGTATGGTCCTGTTATTTATACACTGTATGGTCCTGTTATTTACACTGTATGGTCCTGTTATTTACACTGTATGGTCCTGTTATGTATAAACTGTATGGTCCTGTTATTTATACACTGTATGGTCCTGTTATTTATACACTGTATGGTCCTGTTATTTATACACTGTATGGTCCTGTTATTTATACACCGTATGGTCCTGTTATTTATACACTGTATGGTCCTGTTATTTATACACTGTATGGTCCTGTTATTTATACACCGTATGGTCCTGTTATTTATACACTGTATGGTCCTGTTATTTATACACCGTATCGTCCTGTTATTTATACACTGTATGGTCCTGTTATGTATACACTGTATGGTCCTGTTATTTATACACTGTATGGTCCTGTTATTTATACACTGTATGGTCCTGTTATTTATACACTGTATGGTCCTGTTATTTATACAATGTATGGTCCTGTTATTTATACACTGTATGGTCCTGTTATTTACACACCGTATGGTCCTGTTATTTACACTGTATGGTCCTGTTATTTATACACCGTATGGTCCTGTTATTTATACACTGTATGGTCCTGTTATTTACACACCGTATGGTCCTGTTATTTACACTGTATGGTCCTGTTATTTATACACTGTATGGTCCTGTTATTTACACTGTATGGTCCTGTTATTTATACACCGTATGGTCCTGTTATTTACACTGTATGGTCCTGTTATTTATACACTGTATGGTTCTGTTATGTATACACTGTATGGTCCTGTTATTTACACACTGTATGGTCCTGTTATTTACACTGTATGGTCCTGTTATTTATACACCGTATGGTCCTGTTATTTACACTGTATGGTCCTGTTATTTATACACTGTATGGTTCTGTTATGTATACACTGTATGGTCCTGTTATTTATACACTGTATGGTCCTGTTATTTATACACCGTATGGTCCTGTTATTTACACTGTATGGTCCTGTTATTTATACACCGTATGGTCCTGTTATTTATACACTGTATGGTCCTGTTATTTACACACCGTATGGTCCTGTTATTTACACTGTATGGTCCTGTTATTTATACACTGTATGGTCCTGTTATTTACACTGTATGGTCCTGTTATTTATACACCGTATGGTCCTGTTATTTACACTGTATGGTCCTGTTATTTATACACTGTATGGTCCTGTTATGTATACACTGTATGGTCCTGTTATTTATACACTGTATGGTCCTGTTATTTATACACCGTATGGTCCTGTTATTTATATACTGTATGGTCCTGTTATTTATACACTGTATGGTCCTGTTATTTATACACTGTTTGGTCCTGTTATTTACACACCGTATGGTCCTGTTATTTACACTGTATGGTCCTGTTATTTATACACTGTATGGTCCTGTTATTTACACACTGTATGGTCCTGTTATTTATACACCGTATGGTCCTGTCATTTATACACTGTATGGTCCTGTTATTTATACACTGTATGGTCCTGTTATTTATACACTGTATGGTCCTGTTATTTACACACTGTATGGTCCTGTTATTTATACACCGTATGGTCCTGTCATTTATACACTGTATGGTCCTGTTATTTACACACCGTATGGTCCTGTTATTTACACTGTATGGTCCTGTTATTTATACACTGTATGGTCCTGTTATTTACACTGTATGGTCCTGTTATTTATACACCGTATGGTCCTGTTATTTATACAATGTATGGTCCTGTTATTTATACACTGTATGGTTCTGTTATGTATACACTGTATGGTCCTGTTATTTATACACTGTATGGTCCTGTTATTTACACTGTATGGTCCTGTTATTTACACTGTATGGTCCTGTTATGTATAAACTGTATGGTCCTGTTATTTATACACTGTATGGTCCTGTTATTTATACACTGTATGGTCCTGTTATTTATACACCGTATGGTCCTGTTATTTATACACTGTATGGTCCTGTTATTTATACACTGTATGGTCCTGTTATTTATACACCGTATGGTCCTGTTATTTATACACTGTATGGTCCTGTTATTTATACACCGTATCGTCCTGTTATTTATACACTGTATGGTCCTGTTATGTATACACTGTATGGTCCTGTTATTTATACACTGTATGGTCCTGTTATTTATACACTGTATGGTCCTGTTATTTATACACTGTATGGTCCTGTTATTTATACAATGTATGGTCCTGTTATTTATACACTGTATGGTCCTGTTATTTACACACCGTATGGTCCTGTTATTTACACTGTATGGTCCTGTTATTTATACACCGTATGGTCCTGTTATTTATACACTGTATGGTCCTGTTATTTACACACCGTATGGTCCTGTTATTTACACTGTATGGTCCTGTTATTTATACACTGTATGGTCCTGTTATTTACACTGTATGGTCCTGTTATTTATACACCGTATGGTCCTGTTATTTACACTGTATGGTCCTGTTATTTATACACTGTATGGTTCTGTTATGTATACACTGTATGGTCCTGTTATTTACACACTGTATGGTCCTGTTATTTACACTGTATGGTCCTGTTATTTATACACCGTATGGTCCTGTTATTTACACTGTATGGTCCTGTTATTTATACACTGTATGGTTCTGTTATGTATACACTGTATGGTCCTGTTATTTATACACTGTATGGTCCTGTTATTTATACACCGTATGGTCCTGTTATTTACACTGTATGGTCCTGTTATTTATACACCGTATGGTCCTGTTATTTATACACTGTATGGTCCTGTTATTTACACACCGTATGGTCCTGTTATTTACACTGTATGGTCCTGTTATTTATACACTGTATGGTCCTGTTATTTACACTGTATGGTCCTGTTATTTATACACCGTATGGTCCTGTTATTTACACTGTATGGTCCTGTTATTTATACACTGTATGGTCCTGTTATGTATACACTGTATGGTCCTGTTATTTATACACTGTATGGTCCTGTTATTTATACACTGTATGGTCCTGTTATTTACACACCGTATGGTCCTGTTATTTACACTGTATGGTCCTGTTATTTATACACTGTATGGTCCTGTTATTTATATACTGTATGGTCCTGTTATTTATACACTGTATGGTCCTGTTATTTATACACTGTATGGTCCTGTTATTTACACACCGTATGGTCCTGTTATTTACACTGTATGGTCCTGTTATTTACACTGTATGGTCCTGTTATGTATAAACTGTATGGTCCTGTTATTTATACACTGTATGGTCCTGTTATTTATACACTGTATGGTCCTGTTATTTATACACTGTATGGTCCTGTTATTTATACACCGTATGGTCCTGTTATTTATACACTGTATGGTCCTGTTATTTATACACTGTATGGTCCTGTTATTTATACACCGTATGGTCCTGTTATTTATACACTGTATGGTCCTGTTATTTATACACCGTATCGTCCTGTTATTTATACACTGTATGGTCCTGTTATTTATACACTGTATGGTCCTGTTATTTATACACTGTATGGTCCTGTTATTTATACACTGTATGGTCCTGTTATTTATACACTGTATGGTCCTGTTATTTATACACTGTATGGTCCTGTTATTTACACACCGTATGGTCCTGTTATTTACACTGTATGGTCCTGTTATTTATACACTGTATGGTCCTGTTATTTATACACTGTATGGTCCTGTTATTTACACTGTATGGTCCTGTTATTTATACACCGTATGGTCCTGTTATTTACACTGTATGGTCCTGTTATTTATACACTGTATGGTTCTCTTATGTATACACTGTATGGTCCTGTTATTTATACACTGTATGGTCCTGTTATTTACACTGTATGGTCCTGTTATTTATACACCGTATGGTCCTGTTATTTATACACTGTATGGTCCTGTTATTTACACACCGTATGGTCCTGTTATTTACACTGTATGGTCCTGTTATTTATACACTGTATGGTCCTGTTATTTACACTGTATGGTCCTGTTATTTATACACCGTATGGTCCTGTTATTTACACTGTATGGTCCTGTTATTTATACACTGTATGGTTCTGTTATGTATACACTGTATGGTCCTGTTATTTATACACTGTATGGTCCTGTTATTTACACTGTATGGTCCTGTTATTTATACACCGTATGGTCCTGTTATTTACACTGTATGGTCCTGTTATTTATACACTGTATGGTTCTGTTATGTATACACTGTATGGTCCTGTTATTTATACACTGTATGGTCCTGTTATTTATACACCGTATGGTCCTGTTATTTACACTGTATGGTCCTGTTATTTATACACCGTATGGTCCTGTTATTTATACACTGTATGGTCCTGTTATTTACACACCGTATGGTCCTGTTATTTACACTGTATGGTCCTGTTATTTATACACTGTATGGTCCTGTTATTTACACTGTATGGTCCTGTTATTTATACACCGTATGGTCCTGTTATTTACACTGTATGGTCCTGTTATTTATACACTGTATGGTTCTGTTATGTATACACTGTATGGTCCTGTTATTTATACACTGTATGGTCCTGTTATTTATACACTGTATGGTCCTGTTATTTACACACCGTATGGTCCTGTTATTTACACTGTATGGTCCTGTTATTTATACACTGTATGGTCCTGTTATTTATATACTGTATGGTCCTGTTATTTATACACTGTATGGTCCTGTTATTTATACACTGTATGGTCCTGTTATTTACACACCGTATGGTCCTGTTATTTACACTGTATGGTCCTGTTATTTATACACTGTATGGTCCTGTTATTTATATACTGTATGGTCCTGTTATTTATACACTGTATGGTCCTGTTATTTATATACTGTATGGTCCTGTTATTTACACTGTATGGTCCTGTTATTTATACACTGTATGGTCCTGTTATTTATACACTGTATGATCCTGTTATTTATACACTGTATGGTCCTGTTATGTATACACTGTATGGTCCTGTTATTTATACACTGTATGGTCCTGTTATTTATACACCGTATCGTCCTGTTATTTATACACCGTATGGTCCTGTTATTTATACACTGTATGGTCCTGTTATGTATACACTGTATGGTCCTGTTATTTATACACTGTATGGTCCTGTTATTTACACTGTATGGTCCTGTTATTTATACACCGTATGGTCCTGTTATTTATACACCGTATGGTCCTGTTATTTACACACTGTATGGTCCTGTTAATTATACACTGTATGGTCCTGTTATTTATACACTGTATGGTCCTGTTATTTATACACTGTATGGTCCTGTTATTTATACACTGTATGGTCCTGTTATTTATACGCTGTATGGTCCTGTTATTTATACACTGTATGGTCCTGTTATTTATACACTGTATGGTCCTGTTATTTACACTGTATGGTCCTGTTATTTATACACTGTATGGTCCTGTTATTTACACACTGTATGGTCCTGTTATTTATACACTGTATGGTCCTGTTATTTATACACCGTATGGTCCTGTTATTTACACACTGTATGGTCCTGTTATTTATACACTGTATGGTCCTGTTATTTACATACTGTATGGTCCTGTTATTTATACACTGTATGGTCCTGTTATTTATACACCGTATGGTCCTGTTATTTACACTGTATGGTCCTGTTATTTACATTGTATGGTCCTGTTATTTATACACTGTATGGTCCTGTTATTTATACACTGTATGATCCTGTTATTTATACACTGTATGGTCCTGTTATTTACATTGTATGGTCCTGTTATTTATACACTGTATGGTCCTGTTATTTACACACTGTATGGTCCTGTTATTTATACACTGTATGGTCCTGTTATGTATACACTGTATGGTCCTGTTATTTATACACCGTATGGTCCTGTTATTTACACTGTATGGTCCTGTTAAATATAAACTGTATGGTCCTGTTATTTATACGCCGTATGGTCCTGTTATTTATACACTGTATGGTCCTGTTATTTATACACCGTATGGTCCTGTTATTTATACACTGTATGGTCCTGTTATTTATACACTGTATGGTCCTGTTATTTATACACCGTATGGTCCTGTTATTTATACACTGTATGGTCCTGTTATTTATACATTGTATGGTCCTGTTATTTATACACCGTATGGTCCTGTTATTTATACACTGTATGGTCCTGTTATTTATACACCGTATGGTCCTGTTATTTATATACTGTATGGTCCTGTTATTTATACACTGTATGGTCCTGTTATTTATACACTGTATGGTCCTGTTATTTACACACCGTATGGTCCTGTTATTTACACTGTATGGTCCTGTTATTTATACACTGTATGGTCCTGTTATTTATACACCGTATGGTCCTGTCATTTATACACTGTATGGTCCTGTTATTTACACACCGTATGGTCCTGTTATTTACACTGTATGGTCCTGTTATTTATACACTGTATGGACCTGTTATTTACACTGTATGGTCCTGTTATTTATACACCGTATGGTCCTGTTATTTACACTGTATGGTCCTGTTATTTATACACTGTATGGTTCTGTTATGTATACACTGTATGGTCCTGTTATTTATACACTGTATGGTCCTGTTATTTACACTGTATGGTCCTGTTATTTACACTGTATGGTCCTGTTATGTATAAACTGTATGGTCCTGTTATTTATACACTGTATGGTCCTGTTATTTATACACTGTATGGTCCTGTTATTTATACACTGTATGGTCCTGTTATTTATACACCGTATGGTCCTGTTATTTATACACTGTATGGTCCTGTTATTTATACACTGTATGGTCCTATTATTTATACACCGTATGGTCCTGTTATTTATACACTGTATGGTCCTGTTATTTATACACCGTATCGTCCTGTTATTTATACACTGTATGGTCCTGTTATGTATACACTGTATGGTCCTGTTATTTATACACTGTATGGTCCTGTTATTTATACACTGTATGGTCCTGTTATTTATACACTGTATGGTCCTGTTATTTATACAATGTATGGTCCTGTTATTTATACACTGTATGGTCCTGTTATTTACACACCGTATGGTCCTGGTATTTACACTGTATGGTCCTGTTATTTATACACTGTATGGTCCTGTTATTTATACACCGTATGGTCCTGTTATTTATACACTGTATGGTCCTGTTATTTACACACCGTATGGTCCTGTTATTTACACTGTATGGTCCTGTTATTTATACACTGTATGGTCCTGTTATTTACACTGTATGGTCCTGTTATTTATACACCGTATGGTCCTGTTATTTACACTGTATGGTCCTGTTATTTATACACTGTATGGTTCTGTTATGTATACACTGTATGGTCCTGTTATTTATACACTGTATGGTCCTGTTATTTACACTGTATGGTCCTGTTACTTATACACCGTATGGTCCTGTTATTTACACTGTATGGTCCTGTTATTTATACACTGTATGGTTCTGTTATGTATACACTGTATGGTCCTGTTATTTATACACTGTATGGTCCTGTTATTTATACACCGTATGGTCCTGTTATTTACACTGTATGGTCCTGTTATTTATACACCGTATGGTCCTGTTATTTATACACTGTATGGTCCTGTTATTTACACACCGTATGGTCCTGTTATTTACACTGTATGGTCCTGTTATTTATACACTGTATGGTCCTGTTATTTACACTGTATGGTCCTGTTATTTATACACCGTATGGTCCTGTTATTTACACTGTATGGTCCTGTTATTTATACACTGTATGGTCCTGTTATGTATACACTGTATGGTCCTGTTATTTATACACTGTATGGTCCTGTTATTTATACACTGTATGGTCCTGTTATTTACACACCGTATGGTCCTGTTATTTACACTGTATGGTCCTGTTATTTATACACTGTATGGTCCTGTTATTTATATACTGTATGGTCCTGTTATTTATACACTGTATGGTCCTGTTATTTATACACTGTATGGTCCTGTTATTTACACACCGTATGGTCCTGTTATTTACACTGTATGGTCCTGTTATTTACACTGTATGGTCCTGTTATGTATAAACTGTATGGTCCTGTTATTTATACACTGTATGGTCCTGTTATTTATACACTGTATGGTCCTGTTATTTATACACTGTATGGTCCTGTTATTTATACACCGTATGGTCCTGTTATTTATACACTGTATGGTCCTGTTATTTATACACTGTATGGTCCTGTTATTTATACACCGTATGGTCCTGTTATTTATACACTGTATGGTCCTGTTATTTATACACCGTATGGTCCTGTTATTTATACACTGTATGGTCCTGTTATTTATACACCGTATCGTCCTGTTATTTATACACTGTATGGTCCTGTTATGTATACACTGTATGGTCCTGTTATTTATACACTGTATGGTCCTGTTATTTATACACTGTATGGTCCTGTTATTTATACAATGTATGGTCCTGTTATTTATACACTGTATGGTCCTGTTATTTACACCGTATGGTCCTGTTATTTACACTGTATGGTCCTGTTATTTATACACTGTATGGTCCTGT
Organism: Anomaloglossus baeobatrachus; assembly: GCF_048569485.1. NCBI lineage: Eukaryota > Metazoa > Chordata > Amphibia > Anura > Aromobatidae > Anomaloglossus > Anomaloglossus baeobatrachus. The sequence goes on from NC_134364.1 coordinate 128,139,874, forward strand.
TATTTATACACCGTATGGTCCTGTTATTTATACACTGTATGGTCCTGTTATTTACACACCGTATGGTCCTGTTATTTACACTGTATGGTCCTGTTATTTATACACTGTATGGTCCTGTTATTTACACTGTATGGTCCTGTTATTTATACACCGTATGGTCCTGTTATTTACACTGTATGGTCCTGTTATTTATACACTGTATGGTTCTGTTATGTATACACTGTATGGTCCTGTTATTTATACACTGTATGGTCCTGTTATTTACACTGTATGGTCCTGTTATTTATACACCGTATGGTCCTGTTATTTACACTGTATGGTCCTGTTATATATACACTGTATGGTTCTGTTATGTATACACTGTATGGTCCTGTTATTTATACACTGTATGGTCCTGTTATTTATACACCGTATGGTCCTGTTATTTACACTGTATGGTCCTGTTATTTATACACCGTATGGTCCTGTTATTTATACACTGTATGGTCCTGTTATTTACACACCGTATGGTCCTGTTATTTACACTGTATGGTCCTGTTATTTATACACTGTATGGTCCTGTTATTTACACTGTATGGTCCTGTTATTTATACACCGTATGGTCCTGTTATTTACACTGTATGGTCCTGTTATTTATACACTGTATGGTCCTGTTATGTATACACTGTATGGTCCTGTTATTTATACACTGTATGGTCCTGTTATTTATACACTGTATGGTCCTGTTATTTACACACCGTATGGTCCTGTTATTTACACTGTATGGTCCTGTTATTTATACACTGTATGGTCCTGTTATTTATATACTGTATGGTCCTGTTATTTATACACTGTATGGTCCTGTTATTTATACACTGTATGGTCCTGTTATTTACACACCGTATGGTCCTGTTATTTACACTGTATGGTCCTGTTATTTACACTGTATGGTCCTGTTATGTATAAACTGTATGGTCCTGTTATTTATACACTGTATGGTCCTGTTATTTATACACTGTATGGTCCTGTTATTTATACACTGTATGGTCCTGTTATTTATACACCGTATGGTCCTGTTATTTATACACTGTATGGTCCTGTTATTTATACACTGTATGGTCCTGTTATTTATACACTGTATGATCCTGTTATTTATACACTGTATGGTCCTGTTATTTATACACCGTATGGTCCTGTTATTTATACACTGTATGGTCCTGTTATTTATACACCGTATCGTCCTGTTATTTATACACTGTATGGTCCTGTTATTTATACACTGTATGGTCCTGTTATTTATACACTGTATGGTCCTGTTATTTATACACTGTATGGTCCTGTTATTTATACACTGTATGGTCCTGTTATTTATACACTGTATGGTCCTGTTATTTACACACCGTATGGTCCTGTTATTTACACTGTATGGTCCTGTTATTTATACACTGTATGGTCCTGTTATTTATACACCGTATGGTCCTGTTATTTATACACTGTATGGTCCTGTTATTTACACACCGTATGGTCCTGTTATTTACACTGTATGGTCCTGTTATTTATACACTGTATGGTCCTGTTATTTACACTGTATGGTCCTGTTATTTATACACCGTATGGTCCTGTTATTTACACTGTATGGTCCTGTTATTTATACACTGTATGGTTCTGTTATGTATACACTGTATGGTCCTGTTACTTATACACTGTATGGTCCTGTTATTTACACTGTATGGTCCTGTTATTTATACACCGTATGGTCCTGTTATTTACACTGTATGGTCCTGTTATTTATACACTGTATGGTTCTGTTATGTATACACTGTATGGTCCTGTTATTTATACACTGTATGGTCCTGTTATTTATACACCGTATGGTCCTGTTATTTACACTGTATGGTCCTGTTATTTATACACCGTATGGTCCTGTTATTTATACACTGTATGGTCCTGTTATTTACACACCGTATGGTCCTGTTATTTACACTGTATGGTCCTGTTATTTATACACTGTATGGTCCTGTTATTTACACTGTATGGTCCTGTTATTTATACACCGTATGGTACTGTTATTTACACTGTATGGTCCTGTTATTTATACACTGTATGGTCCTGTTATGTATACACTGTATGGTCCTGTTATTTATACACTGTATGGTCCTGTTATTTATACACTGTATGGTCCTGTTATTTACACACCGTATGGTCCTGTTATTTACACTGTATGGTCCTGTTATTTATACACTGTATGGTCCTGTTATTTATATACTGTATGGTCCTGTTATTTATACACTGTATGGTCCTGTTATTTATACACTGTATGGTCCTGTTATTTACACACCGTATGGTCCTGTTATTTACACTGTATGGTCCTGTTATTTATACACTGTATGGTCCTGTTATTTATACACTGTATGATCCTGTTATTTATACACTGTATGGTCCTGTTATGTATACACTGTATGGTCCTGTTATTTATACACTGTATGGTCCTGTTATTTATACACCGTATGGTCCTGTTATTTATACACTGTATGGTCCTGTTATGTATACACTGTATGGTCCTGTTATTTATACACTGTATGGTCCTGTTATTTACACTGTATGGTCCTGTTATTTATACACCGTATGGTCCTGTTATTTATACACCGTATGGTCCTGTTATTTACACACTGTATGGTCCTGTTATTTATACACTGTATGGTCCTGTTATTTATACACTGTATGGTCCTGTTATTTATACACTGTATGGTCCTGTTATTTATACACTGTATGGTCCTGTTATTTATACACTGTATGGTCCTGTTATTTATACGCTGTATGGTCCTGTTATTTATACACTGTATGGTCCTGTTATTTATACACTGTATGGTCCTGTTATTTACACTGTATGGTCCTGTTATTTATACACTGTATGGTCCTGTTATTTACACACTGTATGGTCCTGTTATTTATACACTGTATGGTCCTGTTATTTATACACCGTATGGTCCTGTTATTTACACACTGTATGGTCCTGTTATTTATACACTGTATGGTCCTGTTATTTACACACTGTATGGTCCTGTTATTTATACACTGTATGGTCCTGTTATTTATACACCGTATGGTCCTGTTATTTACACTGTATGGTCCTGTTATTTACATTGTATGGTCCTGTTATTTATACACTGTATGGTCCTGTTATTTATACACTGTATGATCCTGTTATTTATACACTGTATGGTCCTGTTATTTACATTGTATGGTCCTGTTATTTATACACTGTATGGTCCTGTTATTTACACACTGTATGGTCCTGTTATTTATACACTGTATGGTCCTGTTATGTATACACTGTATGGTCCTGTTATTTATACACCGTATGGTCCTGTTATTTACACTGTATGGTCCTGTTAAATATAAACTGTATGGTCCTGTTATTTATACGCCGTATGGTCCTGTTATTTATACACTGTATGGTCCTGTTATTTATACACCGTATGGTCCTGTTATTTATACACTGTATGGTCCTGTTATTTATACACTGTATGGTCCTGTTATTTATACACCGTATGGTCCTGTTATTTATACACTGTATGGTCCTGTTATTTATACATTGTATGGTCCTGTTATTTATACACCGTATGGTCCTGTTATTTATACACTGTATGGTCCTGTTATTTATACACCGTATGGTCCTGTTATTTATATACTGTATGGTCCTGTTATTTATACACTGTATGGTCCTGTTATTTATACACTGTATGGTCCTGTTATTTATACACTGTATGGTCCTGTTATTTACACACCGTATGGTCCTGTTATTTACACTGTATGGTCCTGTTATTTATACACTGTATGGTCCTGTTATTTACACACCGTATGGTCCTGTTATTTACACTGTATGGTCCTGTTATTTATACACTGTATGGTCCTGTTATTTACACTGTATGGTCCTGTTATTTATACACCGTATGGTCCTGTTATTTACACTGTATGGTCCTGTTATTTATACACTGTATGGTTCTGTTATGTATACACTGTATGGTCCTGTTATTTATACACTGTATGGTCCTGTTATTTACACTGTATGGTCCTGTTATTTACACTGTATGGTCCTGTTATGTATAAACTGTATGGTCCTGTTATTTATACACTGTATGGTCCTGTTATTTATACACTGTATGGTCCTGTTATTTATACACTGTATGGTCCTGTTATTTATACACCGTATGGTCCTGTTATTTATACACTGTATGGTCCTGTTATTTATACACTGTATGGTCCTGTTATTTATACACCGTATGGTCCTGTTATTTATACACTGTATGGTCCTGTTATTTATACACCGTATCGTCCTGTTATTTATACACTGTATGGTCCTGTTATGTATACACTGTATGGTCCTGTTATTTATACACTGTATGGTCCTGTTATTTATACACTGTATGGTCCTGTTATTTATACACTGTATGGTCCTGTTATTTATACACTGTATGGTCCTGTTATTTACACACCGTATGGTCCTGTTATTTACACTGTATGGTCCTGTTATTTATACACTGTATGGTCCTGTTATTTATACACTGTATGGTCCTGTTATTTACACACCGTATGGTCCTGTTATTTACACTGTATGGTCCTGTTATTTATACACTGTATGGTCCTGTTATTTACACTGTATGGTCCTGTTATTTATACACCGTATGGTCCTGTTATTTACACTGTATGGTCCTGTTATTTATACACTGTATGGTTCTGTTATGTATACACTGTATGGTCCTGTTATTTATACACTGTATGGTCCTGTTATTTACACTGTATGGTCCTGTTATTTATACACCGTATGGTCCTGTTATTTACACTGTATGGTCCTGTTATTTATACACTGTATGGTCCTGTTATGTATACACTGTATGGTCCTGTTATTTATACACTGTATGGTCCTGTTATTTACACACCGTATGGTCCTGTTATTTACACTGTATGGTCCTGTTATTTATACACTGTATGGTCCTGTTATTTATATACTGTATGGTCCTGTTATTTATACACTGTATGGTCCTGTTATTTATACACTGTATGGTCCTGTTATTTACACACCGTATGGTCCTGTTATTTACACTGTATGGTCCTGTTATTTACACTGTATGGTCCTGTTATGTATAAACTGTATGGTCCTGTTATTTATACACTGTATGGTCCTGTTATTTATACACTGTATGGTCCTGTTATTTATACACTGTATGGTCCTGTTATTTATACACCGTATGGTCCTGTTATTTATTTGTTTGTTTTTATTTACACTGTATGGTCCTGTTATTTATACACTGTATGGTCCTGTTATTTATACACCGTATGGTCCTGTTATTTATACACTGTATGGTCCTGTTATTTATACACCGTATCGGTCCTGTTATTTATACACTGTATGGTCCTGTTATTTATACACTGTATGGTCCTGTTATTTATACACTGTATGGTCCTGTTATTTATACACTGTATGGTCCTGTTATTTATACACTGTATGGTCCTGTTATTTATACACTGTATGGTCCTGTTATTTACACACCGTATGGTCCTGTTATTTACACTGTATGGTCCTGTTATTTATACACTGTATGGTCCTGTTATTTATACACCGTATGGTCCTGTTATTTACACTGTATGGTCCTGTTATTTATACACTGTATGGTCTGTTATGTATACACTGTATGGTCCTGTTATTTATACACTGTATGGTCCTGTTGTCCTGTTATTTACACTGTATGGTCCTGTTATTTATACACCGTATGGTCCTGTTATTTATACACTGTATGGTCCTGTTATTTACACACCGTATGGTCCTGTTATTTACACTGTATGGTCCTGTTATTTATACACTGTATGGTCCTGTTATTTACACTGTATGGTCCTGTTATTTATACACCGTATGGTCCTGTTATTTACACTGTATGGTCCTGTTATTTATACACTGTATGGTCCTGTTATGTATACACTGTATGGTCCTGTTATTTATACACTGTATGGTCCTGTTATTTATACACTGTATGGTCCTGTTATTTACACACCGTATGGTCCTGTTATTTACACTGTATGGTCCTGTTATTTATACACTGTATGGTCCTGTTATTTATATACTGTATGGTCCTGTTATTTATACACTGTATGGTCCTGTTATTTATACACTGTATGGTCCTGTTATTTACACACCGTATGGTCCTGTTATTTACACTGTATGGTCCTGTTATTTATACACTGTATGGTCCTGTTATTTATACACTGTATGATCCTGTTATTTATACACTGTATGGTCCTGTTATGTATACACTGTATGGTCCTGTTATTTATACACTGTATGGTCCTGTTATTTATACACCGTATGGTCCTGTTATTTATACACTGTATGGTCCTGTTATGTATACACTGTATGGTCCTGTTATTTATACACTGTATGGTCCTGTTATTTACACTGTATGGTCCTGTTATTTATACACCGTATGGTCCTGTTATTTATACACCGTATGGTCCTGTTATTTACACACTGTATGGTCCTGTTATTTATACACTGTATGGTCCTGTTATTTATACACTGTATGGTCCTGTTATTTATACACTGTATGGTCCTGTTATTTATACACTGTATGGTCCTGTTATTTATACACTGTATGGTCCTGTTATTTATACGCTGTATGGTCCTGTTATTTATACACTGTATGGTCCTGTTATTTATACACTGTATGGTCCTGTTATTTACACTGTATGGTCCTGTTATTTATACACTGTATGGTCCTGTTATTTACACACTGTATGGTCCTGTTATTTATACACTGTATGGTCCTGTTATTTATACACCGTATGGTCCTGTTATTTACACACTGTATGGTCCTGTTATTTATACACTGTATGGTCCTGTTATTTACACACTGTATGGTCCTGTTATTTATACACTGTATGGTCCTGTTATTTATACACCGTATGGTCCTGTTATTTACACTGTATGGTCCTGTTATTTACATTGTATGGTCCTGTTATTTATACACTGTATGGTCCTGTTATTTATACACTGTATGATCCTGTTATTTATACACTGTATGGTCCTGTTATTTACATTGTATGGTCCTGTTATTTATACACTGTATGGTCCTGTTATTTACACACTGTATGGTCCTGTTATTTATACACTGTATGGTCCTGTTATGTATACACTGTATGGTCCTGTTATTTATACACCGTATGGTCCTGTTATTTACACTGTATGGTCCTGTTAAATATAAACTGTATGGTCCTGTTATTTATACGCCGTATGGTCCTGTTATTTATACACTGTATGGTCCTGTTATTTATACACCGTATGGTCCTGTTATTTATACACTGTATGGTCCTGTTATTTATACACTGTATGGTCCTGTTATTTATACACCGTATGGTCCTGTTATTTATACACTGTATGGTCCTGTTATTTATACATTGTATGGTCCTGTTATTTATACACCGTATGGTCCTGTTATTTATACACTGTATGGTCCTGTTATTTATACACCGTATGGTCCTGTTATTTATATACTGTATGGTCCTGTTATTTATACACTGTATGGTCCTGTTATTTATACACTGTATGGTCCTGTTATTTATACACTGTATGGTCCTGTTATTTACACACCGTATGGTCCTGTTATTTACACTGTATGGTCCTGTTATTTATACACTGTATGGTCCTGTTATTTACACACCGTATGGTCCTGTTATTTACACTGTATGGTCCTGTTATTTATACACTGTATGGTCCTGTTATTTACACTGTATGGTCCTGTTATTTATACACCGTATGGTCCTGTTATTTACACTGTATGGTCCTGTTATTTATACACTGTATGGTTCTGTTATGTATACACTGTATGGTCCTGTTATTTATACACTGTATGGTCCTGTTATTTACACTGTATGGTCCTGTTATTTACACTGTATGGTCCTGTTATGTATAAACTGTATGGTCCTGTTATTTATACACTGTATGGTCCTGTTATTTATACACTGTATGGTCCTGTTATTTATACACTGTATGGTCCTGTTATTTATACACCGTATGGTCCTGTTATTTATACACTGTATGGTCCTGTTATTTATACACTGTATGGTCCTGTTATTTATACACCGTATGGTCCTGTTATTTATACACTGTATGGTCCTGTTATTTATACACCGTATCGTCCTGTTATTTATACACTGTATGGTCCTGTTATGTATACACTGTATGGTCCTGTTATTTATACACTGTATGGTCCTGTTATTTATACACTGTATGGTCCTGTTATTTACACACCGTATGGTCCTGTTATTTACACTGTATGGTCCTGTTATTTACACTGTATGGTCCTGTTATGTATAAACTGTATGGTCCTGTTATTTATACACTGTATGGTCCTGTTATTTATACACTGTATGGTCCTGTTATTTATACACCGTATGGTCCTGTTATTTATACACTGTATGGTCCTGTTATTTATACACTGTATGGTCCTGTTATTTATACACCGTATGGTCCTGTTATTTATACACTGTATGGTCCTGTTATTTATACACCGTATCGTCCTGTTATTTATACACTGTATGGTCCTATTATTTATACACTGTATGGTCCTGTTATTTATACACTGTATGGTCCTGTTATTTATACACTGTATGGTCCTGTTATTTACACTGTATGGTCCTGTTATTTATACACTGTATGGTCCTGTTATTTATACACCGTATGGTCCTGTTATTTATACACTGTATGGTCCTGTTATTTACACTGTATGGTCCTGTTATTTATACACTGTATGGTCCTGTTATTTACACTGTATGGTCCTGTTATTTATACACTGTATGGTCCTGTTATTTACACTGTATGGTCCTGTTATTTATACACCGTATGGTCCTGTTATTTACACTGTATGGTCCTGTTATTTATACACTGTATGGTTCTGTTATGTATACACTGTATGGTCCTGTTATTTATACACTGTATGGTCCTGTTATTTACACTGTATGGTCCTGTTATTTATACACCGTATGGTCCTGTTATTTACACTGTATGGTCCTGTTATTTATACACTGTATGGTTCTGTTATGTATACACTGTATGGTCCTGTTATTTATACACTGTATGGTCCTGTTATTTATACACCGTATGGTCCTGTTATTTACACTGTATGGTCCTGTTATTTATACACCGTATGGTCCTGTTATTTATACACTGTATGGTCCTGTTATTTACACACCGTATGGTCCTGTTATTTACACTGTATGGTCCTGTTATTTATACACTGTATGGTCCTGTTATTTACACTGTATGGTCCTGTTATTTATACACCGTATGGTCCTGTTATTTACACTGTATGGTCCTGTTATTTATACACTGTATGGTCCTGTTATGTATACACTGTATGGTCCTGTTATTTATACACTGTATGGTCCTGTTATTTATACACTGTATGGTCCTGTTATTTACACACCGTATGGTCCTGTTATTTACACTGTATGGTCCTGTTATTTATACACTGTATGGTCCTGTTATTTATACACTGTATGGTCCTGTTATTTACACTGTATGGTCCTGTTATTTATACACCGTATGGTCCTGTTATTTATACACCTTATGGTCCTGTTATTTACACACTGTATGGTCCTGTTATTTATACACTGTATGGTCCTGTTATTTATACACTGTATGGTCCTGTTATTTATACACTGTATGGTCCTGTTATTTATACACTGTATGGTCCTGTTATTTATACGCTGTATGGTCCTGTTATTTATACACTGTATGGTCCTGTTATTTATACACTGTATGGTCCTGTTATTTACACTGTATGGTCCTGTTATTTATACGCTGTATGGTCCTGTTATTTACACACTGTATGGTCCTGTTATTTATACACTGTATGGTCCTGTTATTTATACACTGTATGGTCCTGTTATTTATACACCGTATGGTCCTGTTATTTACACACTGTATGGTCCTGTTATTTATACACTGTATGGTCCTGTTATTTATACACTGTATGGTCCTGTTATTTATACACTGTATGGTCCTGTTATTTATACACCGTATGGTCCTGTTATTTATACACTGTATGGTCCTGTTATTTACACTGTATGGTCCTGTTATTTATACACTGTATGGTCCTGTTATTTACACACTGTATGGTCCTTTTATTTATACACTGTATGGTCCTGTTATTTATACACCGTATGGTCCTGTTATTTACACACTGTATGGTCCTGTTATTTATACACTGTATGGTCCTGTTATTTACACACTGTATGGTCCTGTTATTTATACACTGTATGGTCCTGTTATTTATACACCGTATGGTCCTGTTATTTACACTGTATGGTCCTGTTATTTATACACTGTATGGTCCTGTTATTTACATTGTATGGTCCTGTTATTTATACACTGTATGGTCCTGTTATTTATACACTGTATGATCCTGTTATTTATACACTGTATGGTCCTGTTATTTACATTGTATGGTCCTGTTATTTATACACTGTATGGTCCTGTTATTTACACACTGTATGGTCCTGTTATTTATACACTGTATGGTCCTGTTATTTACACATTGTATGGTCCTGTTATTTATACACTGTATGGTCCTGTTATTTATACACCGTATGGTCCTGTTATTTACACTGTATGGTCCTGTTATTTACATTGTATGGTCCTGTTATTTATACACTGTATGGTCCTGTTATTTACACTGTATGGTCCTGTTATTTATACACTGTATGGTCCTGTTATTTACACACTGTATGGTCCTGTTATTTATACACTGTATGGTCCTGTTATTTATACACCGTATGGTCCTGTTATTTACACACTGTATGGTCCTGTTATTTATACACTGTATGGTCCTGTTATTTATACACTGTATGGTCCTGTTATTTATACACTGTATGGTCCTGTTATTTATACACCGTATGGTCCTGTTATTTACACTGTATGGTCCTGTTATTTACATTGTATGGTCCTGTTATTTATACACTGTATGGTCCTGTTATTTATACACTGTATGATCCTGTTATTTATACACTGTATGGTCCTGTTATTTACATTGTATGGTCCTGTTATTTATACACTGTATGGTCCTGTTATTTATACACTGTATGATCCTGTTATTTATACACTGTATGGTCCTGTTATTTATACACCGTATGGTCCTGTTATTTATACGCTGTATGGTCCTGTTATTTACATTGTATGGTCCTGTTATTTATACACTGTATGGTCCTGTTATTTATACACTGTATGGTCCTGTTATTTATACACTGTATGGTCCTGTTATTTATACACCGTATGGTCCTGTTATTTACACTGTATGGTCCTGTTATTTACATTGTATGGTCCTGTTATTTATACACTGTATGGTCCTGTTATTTATACGCCGTATGGTCCTGTTATTTATACGCCGTATGGTCCTGTTATTTATACACCGTATGGTCCTGTTATTTATACGCCGTATGGTCCTGTTATTTATACGCCGTATGGTCCTGTTATTTATATGCCGTATGGTCCTGCTATTTATACGCCGTATGGTCCTGTTATTTATACGCCGTATGGTCCTGTTATTTATACGCCGTATGGTCCTGTTATTTACACTGTATAGTCCTGTTATTTATACACTGTATGGTCCTGTTATTTATACACTGTATGGTCCTGTTATTTATACACCGTATGGTCCTGTTATTTATACACTGTATGGTCCTGTTATTTATACACTGTATGGTCCTGTTATTTATACACTGTATGGTCCTGTTATGTATACATTGTATGGTCCTGTTATTTATATGCTGTATGGTCCTGTTATTTATACACCGTATGGTCCTGTTAGTTACACTGTATGGTCCTGCTATTTATACACTGTATGATCCTGTTATTTAAACTGTATGGTCCTGCTATTTATACACTGAATAGTCCTGTTATGACTGTGGAGACCCGCGTGTCTGAAACGGTGCCATCCCCTCTTCCCACCAGTCCCCAAATGAAAACACAGACAGGACTTGATGGGGTGAAACAGGTCGGTCACAGTTTATTAAATTCATAGGTAGAGAAGGGGCCTTCCATGTCATCACGAGCTCGTTGCCGAAACCTTGTCTGCGACCGACCGGCGAACAGCCAACGAGCGGTTACGACCCTTGCCCCTTTCCACCTTTTCCGCCTCGGAGGATCATGTGTACCTCATACACAGGACTCCGACCCCACCCTTCACCTTGAGGGCCTGATCCACTCCGTCCTGTATCCCGGACAACAAAATGTCTTGACCAATGTCCATAAGGTGCACTCCGTCTGCTCTCAACAGTGCAGAGTTATCGCCTTCCAACTGCTGGTGACGCACCACGATACTGTCGCGGGTGGAGGAGGGGACGCTGCGCTCTCCCTCTGCTCGGGTCCGGCTGCCGCTGCTGCGGCCTGCTGCTGTTCGGTGGCTCGAGCAATGGGCCGGATCCCGGGGACTCAAGCGGCGCTCCTTGCCCGTGAGTGAAAGGGGTTTGGTTTTTGGGATAGTTTATTGTCCGTGACGCCACCCACGGTTGTGGTGATTGTAGGAACACCACCGCTGCTCTGTATGGGAATCCCGGGAGCGGTGACAGGGAGCAGCAAAGTTGTTAGTTCTCCCCTCCGTGGGTAGGGGGTGGTTGTCCCGGGGCCCAGTGATGAGTTGGAGGATGAGGGATGGCGGGGCCGGTGCAGGGCTTGGTGGGGTGCAGGGACGCGGGGGCAGCTGGTACTCACTCAGCCTGAGACGGTGACACAGTTCTCGGTAAAACACACGGCTGGAAAGACGGTTCCCACGGACGGCTGCTGTTGCTTTTCCCCGGTAGTTGACGGTGACGGTCCCTTTTCCTGCACCTAAGTCTATGTTGGTAGCGATGGGTTCCCACCGGTAACCCACTCCCCAGCTTGGATATGTGCCGGAGGAGCCCCTCTTTGCCCGCAGGCGCTGACCCTGAGAAACTGGTGCCTTGGCGGTGGCGGTGTCTCTCTCTAACGGTCGGACTGTTGCCTTCAATCGGGACTTGGTTGTTGGGAGACCCAGAGGTCCCCTTCACTGACGGATTTGGCAAATTCATGGCGACTCCTAGCCTTGCCGGGATCCGAAAGGCCCCTGCCAATGGTGCTGGCTTCTCTTCGTATACCGCTCCGGTACCGCCGGGCCACCACCCATCCACGGTCCTTTCGGCAACCTCCAAGTAGCAGACAGTCACCGCCGTATACTGACCTTGCTGTTCTCAGTCCGGGGCACACACCCGGACCAACTTCAGGCTTTCTCAACTGTCACTTTCTCTGTCAGTACTCTCACTGTCCTCCTTCTCCTTCCTCTCTTGCTCCTCTACCACTTCACTGTTTACTCCTTCACTTCCACTCTCTATCTCTCTCCAAACTGATCTCTCCTCTCCAAACTCTAACTCTATCTGCCCGGTTTTCCCGCCTCCAGGGCTGTGAACTCCTCGGTGGGCGGAGCCAACCGCCTGGCCCACCCCCTGGTGTGGACATCAGCCCCTGGAGGAAGGCAACAAGGATTTTTGTGTAGCTTTGGTGTACCTATCCGGGGTGTAGGGTGTGGTGGTGTTGTGACCTGTGACCCCTGGCTTGCCCAGGGCGTTACAATACCACATCTTCCTCTCGCAAATTTTGCCATCCTGGAATTGATCTTTCTCCTTGAACGCTCTATGGCTTTTGCATTTTTTGCTCCGTGCCATACCGCTCGTGGTACTATCTCTGACCACACCCATACTGTATCCGGGAAGAGGTAGGTAAAACGTTCGATGTCCGTCTTCCTCACTGTTAGTAATTCGGCCGTACTGCGTTTCACCAAATCATTGCCACCCGCATGAATCACCAATACCAACGGCCCCGTTGCCGTCCTGGAGATGTCGATCATCTCTGGGAAAACTTGTTGCCATCTTAGCCCTCTGATGCCTCTCCAATTGACCTCTATGTTTTTGAAGCCCAGGTTCTTTCTTCCTGGCCGATTCATGGCCCTTTTTGCTGCCCAGTAAATATAAGAATGACCAACTACCCAGACTGCCGGTCTGCAGTCGCCTGTAATAGATAAACGTGTTATTTCAGCAAATCCGGTCTTATATATCTGGCAAAGCAAGCGGACTCCCATCGACCCATTCTCTGCACTTCAGCCTCCGTTACTCCTGCCCTCGCTGCCTCAGTAGCTGCCCCGATTCTGAAGGAATGCGTCCCATATTCCTTCGGATTCTCCCCAGCTTTTGCTAAGCACTGCTTAAACATTGCTTGAAATTGATACTTGGTAAGAGGGGACCCGTCCGTATGGGAAAGGAAAAATCTGCTTGCGTTTCTTATCAGCGCTTAGTGTTTGACTATTTTTAGCGGGCACACTGGGCCGTCTGTTGAGTTAACTAGTACCCAAGTGCCCCTCCCGATGGGGTCACATTTGGATTAACGCACGCGAATGCGCAGGGTGTTGCTGCATATGACTAAATCCTCGTTGAGTAAACCGCCTTCGGATGCTGTTTTTGAGCGTGGTAACAATTCACTAATGCGCAGTGCGCCGAAAAAAACGATAGCGAAGGCTGCGGATAAGAGGGTAGACTCGTATTGAGACCTGCATACTGAGGGGGATATTGTAATCATGTCGCGCAGCAATTTCAATGACATGGGGCGACGACATTCCTGACTCGGTTGAAGCCTTTTCCAGCCTTTAATGGCTTGCTTAATGAAAAAGAACTTCGTCACGTCCACCTGTAAGGGCCCAGGGACAGAGGACCTCAAATGTTCTATATGTCACAGTTGCTGTTCTGGCACGAGGTTGCAGGGGCCGTGTTCCCTGGGTGGTCTACCAGGCCCTGATGTTCCCTGCTATCCACCCCCACACAGTATCCAGAGCTGATGGACAGTCCACAGACACAGTCTTGGGGATAACAGTTGGTTTAATACAGCGGGAACAAAGGAAAACAACATGGAATATACTGTATGTTTCAGTCTTTTGTGGGTAGGCCACGGCAAATACAGCTTGGAGTTGAATGCTGAAGTGCAATTAGGGTTCTGGAGCTTTTAAGAGCACGATTTGTTTCAGATTTAATTCTGGTATGCTTTTAGCAGGTTCAGAGTCTCTTGAACTTAGAGGGTAGATATGATACAGTAATAAGATGTTACAGACCTGGAGTCCTGGGGTTGATTTCACTGCTAGTTAAGACACATGCAGTACTTGTAAGCAAATGTAGAAAGTTGCCCAGCGCACTACGGGGACCGGACGGCTGGTGCGTGGCCAATGGCATGCAAGCCACTAATATTGCAGTGGGGTGGGACACCCTCAAACTTCCCCAATCTGCGTGCAGTAGGGTCTGGTATATACTCAGTATGCCCTACTGTCTGAAGAGATGTATATCTGGCCAGTGAGGATTCAGGATAGGAAGCCTTCAGCATATTGGCTGTAAAAGTCAGTAAATGGTGAAATTCTAGGCCTCGGGCCTAGCAGGAGTCTTGTGGTGAAGAGAAACTCCACATAATGTCTTCCCTCAGAGGAGACTCAGCCAAAACCAGAACATTCCAGTTCTTTCCAGACAGAGGCTGGAGAATAGCTCCACCTATTGAGCCATGTGACCAAGAACTGGCCAATAGGAAAACACCCAATGCACACTTCAGATTCTTACAGTTTTCACCAGTAGATGGTGCTAGAACACAGCAAATGAAAAATGCTTTACTTATAACATATAACATAATATTACATATAAGTAAATGTACTTAAAGAAACAGACACAATCTGGACCGGGCCACTACATACTCCCCCTCTGAAGGTGAGCCATCCTCGGCAATCGTGCAAGTGGAGGACTGCTAAGAAAGGAAGGAAATATATGTGTAACAATAAGGCAAGAATATGCGGCCAGACGGAAGAACAATAGGCAATGAACAAATGCAAAACATGAATGTGGTAGTGCCAATATGAGATAGAGTCTCTTTCCGCAATATACTATCGTCCATATGAAAGGCTCTGGAAAGGCACTTTAGTGGCAACAAACAGTCCATAAGTCCATAGCTATATATAGAAAATTGTGCAAATAATAAAGAAGGTGCTTGGTATTACCCAAGTGCAGAGGCTTAAACATTACTAAACTAACTATCCAGCTAAATAAATAAACAAGATTATATACTCATGGAAAAGGATATGACCTTTTAGTCTCTGTAGCGAGCTGGAAGTTTTCCTTTTGTGCTTCGCTCTGAATGCCTCAACACTTGATCTTCCTCTTGAGCAGGAATGATATTGTTTGCTGGCTCAGGTGAAGTTGGCAGAGGAGCAGCAACTGGAGCAGGAACCAATACGGGGACATGTTGATAGCATGGAAGGATAAATTGAGTGTTGTAGAGGGACTCTTCCACAGTAGGTTGTCTGGCTGGTGTTTCCATTGCAGGAATTGGTATGTAGACCGGCATGACTTGTGGAGGAGGTGATGACATCACCAGTAGATCATCTTTAAGCAAAAATAGGTAATATCAGCTCACCAAGCCTGCTGCAGTCCCATAATCGTCCTGTGGTGGATGATCAGCGCACGGATGGTCAGAAGTCTCCAAATAGATATAAAATATAAATCCAGCGCAATCACATGGAATATTAAAAAGTTGTCTTCTTTATTGATAGTTTTTCATAAAATCCAAAAGGTACATGCAGCATAAAAATAAAGGATGCCCAGGTCAGAGCGACGCGTTTCAACAAACTGTCTTAATCATGGTCTGAACCAAGACTGACCAAATCCTTCCTTAAGAAGGCAATCCACCCAAAAGTAATTGCTCACCTGTGAGGTTAGCTACTAGGGGGTTAACACATAGAAATATACATACATAGTTAAAAACACATATACAAGTATATAAAATACCATATTAATAGAGATTGTGAATAATATTAGGAATCATAATAGTCTTGTCTCAAAAGGGAGATGAAACCTATTAATTTTATAAATATTAACATTATAATTATAATTAATTTTTTATTTTTCAATTTTATAATTATTTAATTTTGTCACTTAGGATTCCATAATAAAGAGTAATATAAAGATTAATATTACAGACAAGTTTTTCATATCCAGAAAATAGGGAAAGGAGGGGAGAAAAAAAAAAAAAAAAGAAAATCGTAAATTAATAGACAGATCAGTAATGCAAGATTAAATCCTGCCTGCTATTTAGGCCATGGGGATATCTACTTTCCAGAGTGAAGATCCAGAAGGTTTCTCGGTTGAGAAGTTGTACATCCTATGTATTGAGTATCACACAGAGTACAATCTATTGAATATACTACATACTCTGTGTTACAATTGATATAGTTTTTAATCAAATATTCTTTTTTATTGTGGCTCGAGGTGAAGTTTTTATTACTTTTAACATATCTACAAGTTTTGCATCGGCTCGCACCACATTTATAGAAACCATCTGCATTCAACCAAGTTTTTCTTAACCTGTTAGTACCCCCTCCCAAATACAGGCTTGGTGAAAGCAGATTGGCCAATGTAGGCGCTTTTTTTGCAATGCAGTGTGCACCGTTGCTTAAGATTCTTTTCAATTTCAGGTCCTCATTTAAAACTGGTAAATATTTCTTTATTATTTCAGCGATTTTATTGTATTGCAAGCTATAATTGGTAGTAAAAACTAGATTTCTGTTGTTAATATTCTTATTCTTACTTTTATTTTTATCAGCAAATAGGAGTTTATTGCGATCAGTTTCCCCCATTATAGATTTCGCTCTATTTAAAGACCAAGCAGGATAACCCCTATATAGCAATCGTTCACATGTCAGTTTCTCAGGTTTTTTGTACTCTTCAATGTCTGTACAATTGCGTTTAATACGGGTAAGTTCACCTACTGGGATGTTTTTTATGGTATGTGGCATATGGCAGGAGGAGGCTTTTAGAATGGAGTTTGTCGCAGTAGATTTCCTAAAGGGTGTAATATTAACTTTATCATTTTTTATTGTCAAAGATACATCCGAAAAATTAATATCTCTAGGATTTGAGTATGATGTAAATTTGAGGTTGAAATCATTATTGTTAATATAACATATAAAGTCTGCAATCTCAGCATCAGATCCTACCCAGACGATCAAAAGATCGTCCAGGTATCTCCCGTACCATAAAAAGTGAATCTAATATTATAGAGGATATTAACAAGACTGTTGCTTTGTTCCCTACCAGTAATCCTTGCTTCTACCCCATTAAATCACGCCCTAAAGTATTAAATGTATATCAGGAATTGGTTGTTAGTGATCTTATAGATTTAAAAAATAATGTGAAAAAAACTAGTGATAATTTAAAATTCACCATCTACTGGTGAAAACTGTAAGAATCTTAAGTGTGCATTGGGTGTTTTCCTATTGGCCAGTTCTTGGTCACATGGCTCAATAGGTGGAGCTATTCTCCAGCCTCTGTCTGGAAAGAACTGGAATGTTCTGGTTCTGGCTGAGTCTCCTCTGAGGGAAGATATTATGTGGAGTTTCTCTTCACCACAAGACTCCTGCTAGGCCCGAGGCCTAGAATTTCACCATTTACTGATTTTCACAGCCAATATACTGAAGGCTTCCTATCCTGAATCCTCACTGGCCAGATATACATCTCTTCAGACAGTAGGGCCTACTGAGTATATACCAGACCCTACTGCACGCAGATTGGGGAAGTTTGAGGGTCTCCCACCCCACTGCAATATTAGTGGCTTGCATGCCATTGGCCACGCACCAGCCGTCCGCTCCCCGTAGCGCACTGGGCAACTTTCTACATTTGCTTACAAGTACTGCATGTGTCTTAACCAGCAGTGAAATCAACCCCAGGACTCCAGGTCTGTACAATCTTATTACTGTATCATATCTACCCTCTAAGCTCAAGAGACTCTGAACCTGCTAAAAGCATACCAGAATTAAATCTGAAACAAATCGTGCTCTTAAAAGCTCCAGAAACCTAATTGCACTTCAGCATTCAACTCCAAGCTGTATTTGCCGTGGCCTACCCACAAAAGACTGAAACATACAGTATATTCCATGTTGTTTTCCTTTGTTCCCGCTGTATTAAAGCAACTGTTATCCCCAAGACCGTGTCTGTGGACTGTCCATCAGCTCTTGATACTGTGTAGGGGTGGATAGCAGGGAACATCAGGGCCTGGTAGACCACCCAGGGAACACGGCCCCTGCAACCTCGTGCCAGAACAGCAACTGTGACATATAGAACATTTGAGGTCCTCTGTCCCTGGGCCCTTACAAAAGGTCGAATTTGGCGTCATGAACAGGATCATTCCTCTGTGCCTATTTTCTCTTACTGCACTACAAGTCTCAGCAGTGCTATATTCAAGAGGGGGAGCCTTCCATCTCAGAGACTGGGTTGGTGCATAATAGTGCATCCCTTAAAGCTACAGTGTTGTCATTATTCTTAAAGAAACAGTACTTGCATCATCACCAAAATGTCTGAACCTCTTCATAATGACCAGGCTGAGTCTGTTAACTCTCTATCATCATCAGCAGCAGCTAGTGCTCCAGTGGAACAGGCTAATGCCGCCAACCCAGTTCCAGCCCCTGTCATGGCTACCAGCATGCCATTCTTCATTGGAACCTCTAGTCTCCCAAACTACAGAGGAGATCCTCATACACTTGCGGAGTTCAAAGAAAAGATGATGTATACTCTTGAGCTTTTCTCACTTTCTCCCCATCAGCAGGTACAACTTCTCCTGGGACAGCTTGATGGACCAGCTGCTGAGGAAGTCCGCTCCTGGCCATCTACCGAAAAAACCAGTGTAGAAGCGATCCTCACCCGCCTGAGAAAAGAATTTGAACGCCAATCACCCACCGATATTCGTCTCAAATTTTACAACAGACGTCAGGGACCAGGTGAGACTCTTAGGGACTACGCACTAGCCCTTCAGTCTGCCTACAGGGCTTTACAGCAAATAGACACTATAGATCCTGCTGCTGCAGAGAACATAATCACCGACAGATTCATAGAAGGTTTGTCAACTCCGCATGCTAGCAGCACAAAATCCAAACATGACTTTCTTAGACTTTAAAGCTCTAGCCCTGCGAGTAGTGGGTACTGACTCACCTTGTACCAGCTATGCTCTTGCGCCTCGTTCCTCCGACCTTGCTGCTGGAATTTCTACTGTATCTCCTCTTTCACCTGTTTCCCCTATGCAGGCCACACAGTCTGTGCAAGCCCCTACTCTCATTCATGCACCTCCTACCATGGATGCACTTGTCCAAGTCCTTGAATCTGTATTCCAAGCCTTAAAGGAGCTAAAAGGCTAACGCCCTACATCATGTGAATCATCTGTAAACCGGACATTGTCCCCAGAGCCACGTTCTAGTAGGCCAAGTCCTGATAGGCCCCCTCCTGGAAGGCCTCCATCTGGTGATTGTGTGTACTGTACTTATTGTGAGCGTCTTGGACACTACAAGTATCAATGTTATAAGTTAAACGGGCCACCCCCGAGGCCAAGGGCCGCCCCTCGGGAGGTGAATCCAAGGGCCCAAAGGGACAATCACAATGGATTTCATCTCCAAGTGCCCGTATATAACCATATGGATTGATGGTGTACCTCTAGACGCTTTAGTAGACACTGGTTCACAAGTTACCACAATTGAGCAACAAGCCTTTGAAAAGAATTGGGACTTTGATCTCCTGAATCCAGTGGGTAAAGCAAAGTTAGACTTAATTGCAAGTAATAGTCAACCTATTTCCCAGCTAGGCTACTGGGAACCCACAATCCAAATTGGTGATCGCAAGTTACCAGGTCAAGGTGTAATTGTTACTGAGGCTGAGGGAGATACAACAGCAGTAGTGTTAGGCATGAATGTCATTCGCTATGTGTTTACTGAATTGCTCGCTGCCTTGCATGCTTCTCTCCCTTCTGCTTCTCCCCCTTACAGGCAAGCTGTTCAGTGGACTATCAAAGTGCTCTGCGCCCAACAGAAATTTGACAACAGTAAAAGTGAGATCTGCCGTGTGTGTATCACTGACGCACGACCAGTTACCCTGTCAGCCAACAGCGAGACTCTAGTCTGGTGTCGAGTTCAACCAGGAATTGACAACGAGGACTATGTAGCTCTTCTTGACTCCATCCAGATTGAAGGACAGCCCCTGGTAAAAGCTGCCAGAAGTATTGTCACCGTCTCAAATGGTAGAGTACCAGTACGGCTAATCAACCTAAGTGATGCGCCGATCGAGCTATACAAGTTTAATTCAATTGCTCAACTGTATAACCTTGATCCAGAAGACATCTTAGGTGAAGAGACACTTGCTCATCAAAAGTCGTTAAAAACCACTCCCAAAGGCTCTAATACACCCACTACCTTCTGGTGGAATGAACTTAATGTTGGAGATGCTAACACTCCTCTCGAATACATCAATGGCATAACTAAACTTGCTAAGCGACACAGCCAAGCTTTCAGCAAGCACCCTCTTGACTTCGGCAAGACTACTCTGATCCAGCACAAGATCAACACAGGTGATCATCCTCCTATCAAGGAAAGACACCGTCCAGTACCTCCTGCTAACTATCAACAAGTAAAGAAGCTGTTAAAGGAGATGAAAGATTCTGAAGTCATCCGAGAAAGTCAAAGCCCGTGGGCTGCACCCATCGTCCTGGTGAAGAAGAAGGATGGTAACATCAGATTTCGTGTCGACTACCGAAAGTTGAATAACGTTACACACAAAGATGCCTATCATCTTCCACGGATTGAAGAATCCATAACCTCTCTTGGCTCAGCTGCATACTTCTCCACTCTCGACTTAATCAGCGGTTACTGGCAAGTGCCCGTGGCTCCTGAGGATAGAGAGAAGACAGCTTTCACCACCCCAATGGGACTCTTTGAGTTTAAGGCGGGCTTTGCACACTACGACATCGCAGGCCGATGCTGCGATGCCGAGTGCGATAGTGCCCGCCCCCGTCGCAGCAGCGATATGTGGTGATAGCTGGCGTAGCGAAAGTTATCGCTACGCCAGCTTCACACACACACTCACCTGCCGTGCGACGTCCCTGTGGCCGGCGACCCGCCTCCTTGTTAAGGGGGCGGGTCGTGCGGCGTCACTGCGACGTCACACGGCAGGCGGCCAATCAGAGCGGAGGGGCGGAGATGAGCAGGATGTAAACATCCTGCCCACCTCCTTCCTTCCGCATATCCTACGGAAGCCGCAGTGAGGCCGGTAGGAGACGTTCCTCGCTCCTGCGACTTCACACACAGCGATGTGTGCTGCCGCAGGAGCGAGGAACAACATCGGACCGTCGCGTCAGCGTAATCATGGATTACGCCGACGCTGCACCGATGATACGATTACGACGCTTTTGCGCTCGTTAATCGTATCATCCAGCCTTTACACACTGCGATGTCGCATGCGATGCCGGAAGTGCGTCATTTTCAATTTGACACCACCGACATCGCACCTGCGATGTCGCAGTGTGCAAAGTGCCCCTAACAGTATGCCGTTTGGGTTATGCAACGTCCCTGCTACATTTCAGCGACTCATGGAAAGATGTCTTGGTCACCTCAACTTCCAGAGCGTTCTGTTATATCTTGATGATGTTGTCGTATACTCTCACACTTATGAAGACCATCTATGCCACCTTGCAGAAGTATTCCAGGTACTCATTGAACATGGTCTGAAACTAAAACCGTCAAAGTGCCATCTGCTCAAGCCGAAGGTCAACTACCTTGGTCATGTTGTAAGTGCCAAAGGTATCCAGCCTGAAAAGATCTCAGCTGTGAACAACTGGGACACCCCAAGAACCGTCAAAGAAGTCAGACGTTTTCTAGGTTTTGCGGGCTACTACCGCCGCTTCATACCTCATTTTGCGCAAATAGCAGAACCCCTTACAGAGCTGCTACGGGGTTGCCCTAGAGAAAACTACGACAGAAGACTTCCAATTAATTGGTCTGAGCGACAAGAAACTGCCTTTCAGATGTTGAAAAGTCTATTGACTTCACCTCCAATTCTGGCGTACCCTGACTACCGCCATCCTTTCCGTGTCTACACGGATGCCAGCTACCAAGGCCTCGGAGCGGTACTATCACAAGTCCAGGATGACAAAGAGAGAGTCATTGCATATGCCAGCCGAAGCTTGAGAGGTGCAGAGAAAAACGATAGCAATTACAGTTCGTTCAAGTTAGAGCTACTAGCTCTTGTGTGGGCAGTGACCGAGAAGTTCAAAGATTACCTCGCTGCTACACCCTTCACAGTTTATACGGACAATAATCCTCTCGCTCATCTTAATACTGCACGGCTAGGTGCTCTTGAACAGAGATGGGCTTCAAGATTGGCGAACTTCTGCTTTGATATTAAGTATCACAGTGGCAAGATCAACATCAATGCCGATGTGTTATCTTGTTTGCCCGAAGGAGAAGAGTCTCCTGAGGAAGATCTGTGGGAAGATGTTGAGATGCCTCCCTTCTATCAAAGGTTTGCTACACAGAATGCTGTTGCTGCTACACAAACTGATGAAGTTTCCCAACAGAAACCTGTCTTATTCCAAGATCCATCAAGATGACAAACTCTTCAAAATGAGTCTCGTGTCCTAGGTGAGATCTATGATTACCTGACTACTGGGAGAATACCTGTGAGACGACACAGAAGATGTCCTGATGTTGAGCTTAATCGTCACTGGAGACAGCGCAAAAGACTCTTCATTCAAAAGGGCTTAATCCTGCGCAATACCCTAGACCCAGTTTCAGGTGAAAGGCTACATCAGATTCTAATCACACGGCGAGATGCCAGAATTGTTCTTAATGCCTACCACGACCAGTCTGGGCACAGCCACCAGACGCCAACGCTTCTATTGGATTGGGATGCGGTCAGACATAGAAAATTGGTGTAGTGAATGTCCAGCCTGCAACCTCACCAAAGTCGGTAAGAAAGATGCCAGAGCTCCTCTTCATCCAATCCATTCTCAGAAACCAAACGAGCTAGTTGCTCTTGATCATGTGAAGCTAGCACCAACTCATTCAGGCTACACGTATGCCTTAATCATGGTGGATCACTATACTAAATGGGTTGCTGTTGTGCCAGTAAAAGACCTTACAGCTCGGACTACAGCTATCACCTTCTACCGTGAATATGTGAGACATTACGGTTGCCTTGAAGCAGTCCTCACAGATCGTGGATCTGCCTTTGAATCACAATTATTGCAAGAACTCTGCCAATTCCATGAGTGCAAAAAGCTGAGAACAACCGCCTATCATCCCCAAGGAAATGGCCTCTGCGAGAAAGTCAACCAGACATTTATCAATATGCTGCGAACAGCATCTGTTACCAAACAAGCTGAATGGCCTCAATTGCTTGACGAGTTAGTGGAAATCTATAACAATACTGTCCACTGTTCTACAGGCTACTCGCCATATTATCTGATGTTTGGAAGACAAGGTCAGCTCCCTAAAGATCGTTCTCTTGGAATCCAAGTCCCTGACGTAATCAATCCCCTGCCAAAAACTGATTGGGTCTCAGAGCATCAGCGAAGAATACATGAAGCCCAACAGATTGTTGATTACCGCATGGGTGAAGCTCACTGTCAACAAGGAGAGAGCTATAATCAAAGAGCTAATGCTTCCCCACTTCAAGTTGGAGACAAGGTATGGCTAAAGAAGTACCACCGTACAGGAAAACTCGATTCACTCTGGGAAACAGAGCCATACACAGTTATAGCTATCCCATATCCTTAGTCAGATGTCTATGAAGTGAAGAAACCCGGAATGGCCCCACAGACGGTGCACAGAAACCGCATGAAGCTATGCACCAAAGAGGATCTACTAAATAGATATAAAATATAAATCCAGCGCAATCACATGGAATATTAAAAAGTTGTCTTCTTTATTGATAGTTTTTCATAAAATCCAAAAGGTACATGCAGCATAAAAATAAAGGATGCCCAGGTCAGAGCGACACGTTTCAACAATGTTTCAACAAATGTACTTAAAGAAACAGACACAATCTGGACCGGGCCACTGCACACCCACCCTGCTAATTGAAAAAAGAAGGCTATCCCTGATAAATGCCGTTGAGCTGACCTACCCGACGCCCCTTGTTCTTTGAGCCGAAGCAAAAATTTCGTCGTCACTTCGCTTCTTGTGTCGCGGGCGGGGAGGAGGGTGTCAGCACTGCGCTCACCCCTCTGCTCGGGTCCGGCTGCTGCTGCTCAGTGGTGGCTCGAGCGGTGGGCCAGATCCCGGGGGTCTCGAGCGGCGCTCCTCGCCCGTGAGTGAAAGGGGATTGGGTTTTGGGATAGTTTATTGTCCGTGACGCCACCCACGGTTGTGGTGATTTGTTGACACCACCGCTGCTCTGTATGGGGATCCCGGGAGTGATGATGTGGAGCAGCCAGTTGTTGTGTTACCCCTCCGTGGGTAGGGGTTGGTGATCCCGGGGCCCAGTGATGAGGTGGGAGATGCAGGGCTTGGTGGGCGCAGGGACGCGGGGGGCAGCGCTGTGCCTTGCGGCACTGTGGTACTCACTCAGCCTGAGACGATGACACAGTTCTCGGTAAAACACACGGCTGGAAAGACGGTTCCCACGGACGGCTGCACTTGCTTTCCCCAGTAGGTGACGGTGATGTCCCTTTTCCTGCACCTGATGTTCCTGTGTTGGTAGCGATGGGTTCCCATCGGTAACCCGCTCCCCGGCTTGGATATGGGCCGGAGGAGCCCTACTTTGCCCGCAGGCGCTGGCCCCGAGGAACTGGTGCCCTGGCGGTGGCGGTGTTCCTCCTTAATGGTTGGA
Organism: Anomaloglossus baeobatrachus; assembly: GCF_048569485.1. NCBI lineage: Eukaryota > Metazoa > Chordata > Amphibia > Anura > Aromobatidae > Anomaloglossus > Anomaloglossus baeobatrachus. The sequence goes on from NC_134364.1 coordinate 128,165,581, forward strand.
CTGTTGCCTTCAATCGGGACTTGGTTGTTTGGAGACAGACGTCCCCTTCACTGACGGATTTGGAAAATTATGGCGACTCCTAGCCTTGCCGGGGACCGAGAGGCCCCTGCCCTGGTGCTGACTGTCCTTCGTATACTGCTCCAGACCGCCGGGCCACTACCCGTCCGCGGTCCTTCCAGCAACCTCCGAGCAGTCACCCCTCCAGACAATCACCGCCGTCTGCTGACCTTGCTGACACTGTCCTGGCACACAGCCGGACCAACTTCAGGCTTTACTTCTGTCACTTTTCACTCTCTTTACACTTCACTGTTTACTCCTTCACTTAGCTCCTCACTCAAGCTCCCCCTGAGCTGACTCCCTGGTTCTTCTCACCTCCAGGGCTGTGAACTCCTCGGTGGGCGGAGCCAACCGCCTGGCCCACCCCCTGGTGTGAACATCAGCCCCTGGAGGAAGGCAACAAGGATTTTTGGGTTTGCTGTATGTGCCTACTGGGGTGTAGGGTGTGGTGGTGTGATGACCTGTGACCCCTGGCTTGCCCAGGGCGTCACATTTTCCCTTAGCAAAATGCAGACCGTCCGCGGGCTGCCCGTCCAACACCGGTTTTATTTTCTGTAAATATATAAAAGTAAAACGGTAACATATATACATTTTTATTACTTCTTCCCATAACGGGAGGCACTTTACTTAAACGTTGCAAAACGGTTCACGGTTACGGTTTCCGCTCTCTCCCACCCAAGCAACCTGGCCCTGATGCTGCCCCTAAAGCCCAGGCAGCACCCCTTGTCCCCAAGTCCAGCACACGTTACCCGAGCGGGATCTGTCCTTCCCCTCCAGAGGGTAGCCACCGGTTCCTTTGGTGGCTGGGCCCCAGCCTGCTCTGCTGAGGGCCCTCCCTCCAACCTGCCTCTCCGGAGGCGGCATTGCAGAAACGGTAACGGTAAACAACTTATTTACAAGCCACTAACGTTTGTGGTTGCCCTGCAAGTTCACGGGCTTGTCCATGAGCAGTTCCTCATGCAAACTTTTTAAACAGTCCCCACGGGGACAACGGTGCCGGCAACTGCCGGTTTTCCAATCACAGTTAGACAATCAGGTTACTTCTTCGGTTATCATTGCTTCCATCATTTTTTTCAAAACTTTCAAACAAACACAACTCAGTGGTGGTCCCAACGGGGACTGGACAACGGTGCTCCGCTGCCCTTACTCAGATTCTTCTGCTGAGGCGGACCCATCCTCTGCCACCAGCATATCAAACATGCACTGACATGCCTGCTGTGACAGGGGTACCCGGTACCCATTTCCACCGATACGCGGGGTATGGACAACCACAGGGTCTCCTACATAGCGGGAACGCTCACTTGCCTCTGCAAACTCAACAGCGGACCCGGGGCTGGGGCAGGAGTCGTCATCTCTTGTTCCTGCGTCAGGCGGGTTGCCGCCAGCCGTCGCAGCCTCCTGGTCTCCAGCATCCAGCATTTCAGACCCTTCTGCGGTAGCACGGGGCAGCAGATTAGGCGAGCTTACACTGAGGCGCCCCATAAATAACGGCAAGGGTGATGCATAGGCCGAGACTAGGCCGGGCCCCTCAGCTGCAGCGGCCGGTCCTGGTAGGACATAGGGACGTGGGTCACCAGTCGGTTCTACTACATCCATTTCCCTTCCATACATCGGGGTAGTTGTAATCAGCATCTCCACCTCGCTGGTCCACTGCTCCATCATCTGGAGGATTTGTTCCTGCTGACGCTGGTGGAACTGAATCACCCGGGCCCTCATCCAGGCCACGGTCTCGGGCTCAGGGTCTGGCACAGTCTCTACTGGGACTTCTGGCACCATGCTGTTAAGGGGCCGCGGTTCTAGCGGTTCCCCCTGGTGTACTTCAGGGACGTCCATGACATCTGCAGCCGGCTGGTCCGCCGGAGCGGCAGGGCAGGGTATCGCTACCGGTTGGGCGGGTAGCAGGCCTAATGGCGGGGCGGCAGCAGCTATCACGGGTAGCGGGGAGAGAGGTAGGGTGAGCGGAAGCCGGCCGGGCCCCTCAGCTCCAATGGCCGATCCCTCAGGAATACAGGGGCGTGGGTCGCTTACCCGCTCCTCCAAATCCCCTTCCACCTCGCGTCTCCACATAGCAGCCACCACATCCGCCATGTCGGTCTCCCACTCCTCCAGGAGGAGTTGCAAATGAGCCTGCAGACGATTAGCTGTATGTGCCTACTGGGGTGTAGGGTGTGGTGGTGTGATGAACTGTGACCCCTGGCTTGCCCAGGGCGTCACACTTGCGCAGTCGCACTTATGAACAGGCCTACCCTGGATTAGTGAACACCACTCCTCCCAAGCCTTAACATAGACCTGCCAGATAGCCGGTGTAACGGAGGCAATGATTAAAGACATCAGTGATTGGCTACAGTGTCCCCTAGAGATGGAGGACACGTGACACCCGCTAGTTGCGCCTTTGGGAGATGGTCTGTGAAGGCCTGCCAATCGGAACATAAAAGAGAGTTAACAAGGTTATCGTCTACGTCCGCCGTTAGTCGGGCTCGGCACCAGATGTTGTGTCATAGACATAGCATACCTCCCAACCGTCCCGGATATAGCGGGACAGCCCCGATTATATACGTCAGTCCCGTTCTCACGCCTGGGAAGCTCTGTGTCCCGCAGTGCAGTGAGACGCAGCTGCCACGCCCCCGCACTCTGCCGACCACGCCCCCTCTGGATGCCTGCCACACTCTCTGGATGCCTTCCTTGTCATCTATGCTGCTAGCCACGCCCCTTTGCGGTCATCCACGCCCCCTCTCTATGCTGGACACACACACTCCTCGGATGCCTTCCTTGTCCCCTCCTGCTGCTCTCAAAGCTGGCCACGCCCCCTTTGCCTGCCCCCTCTACCCAGGATGCTCACATGTGACAGACTCATCTGCAGAGCGGCTGCTTCAAAACCGTCAGTTCTGCAACTGAGGTAAGTGCACCAGCAGTAGGGAGAGTGCAGAGTGCCTGCAGGAGAGAGTGCAGTGTGCTTGCAGCAGGGAGAGAGCAGTGTGCCTGCAGGAGAGAGTGCAGTGTGCCTGCAGCAGGGAGAGAGGAGTGTGCCAGCAGCAGGGAGAGAGCAGTGTGCCAGCAGCAGGGAGAGAGCAGTGTGCCAGCAGCAGGGAGAGAGCAGTGTGCCAGCAGCAGGGAAAGAGCAGTGTGCGTGCAGTTGGGAGAGAGCAGTGTGCTTGCAGGAGGGAGAGAGCAGTGTGCCTGCAGGAGGGAGAGAGCAGTGTGCCTGCAGGAGGGAGAGAGCAGTGTGCGTGCAGCAGGGAGAGAGCAGTGTGCGTGCAGCAGGGAGAAAGCAGTGTGCCAGCAGCAGGGAGAGAGCAGTGTGCCAGCAGCAGGGAGAGAGCAGTGTGCCAGCAGCAGGGAGAGAGCAGTGTGCTTGCAGGAGGGAGAGAGCAGTGTGCGTGCAGCAGGGAGAGAGCAGTGTGCGTGCAGCAGGGAGAGAGCAGTGTGCCTGCAGGAGGGAGAGAGCAGTGTGCCTGCAGGAGGTAGAGAGTAGTGTGCCTGCAGGAGGGAGAGAGCAGTGTGCGTGCAGCAGGGAGAGAGCAGTTTGCGTGCAGCAGGGAGAGAGCAGTGTGCGTGCACCAGGGAGAGAGCAGTGTGCCTGCAGGAGGGAGAGAGCAGTGTGCCTGCAGGAGGGAGAGAGCAGTGTGCCTGCAGGAGGGAGAGTGCAGTGTGCCTGCAGCAGGGAGAGTGCAGAGTGCCTGCAGGAGGGAGAGTGCAGTGTGCCCGCAGGAGGGAGAGAGCAGTGTGCCTGCAGGAGGGAGAGAGCAGTGTGCCTGCAGGAGGGAGAGAGCAGTGTGCCTGCAGGAGAGAGAGAGCAGTGTGCCTGCAGGAGGGAGAGAGCAGTGTGCCTGTAGGAGGGAGAGAGCAGTGTGCCTGCAGGAGGGAGAGAGCAGTGTGCCTGCAGGAGGGAGATAGCAGTGTGCCTGCAGAAGGGAGAGAGCAGTGTGCCTGCAGGAGGGAGAGAGCAGTGTGCTTGCGGGAGGCAGCGAGCAGTGTGCTTGCAGGAGGGAGAGAGCAGTGTGCTTGCAGGAGGGGGGTGCAGTGTGCTTGCAGGAGGGAAGAGCAGTGTGCTTGCAGGAGGGGAGAGCAGTGTGCTTGCAGGAGGGGAGAGCAGTGTGCTTGCAGGAGGGGGGTGCAGTGTGCTTGCAGGAGGGAGAGAGCAGTGTGCTTGCAGGAGGGGGGTGCAGTGTGCTTGCAGGAGGGAAGAGCAGTGTGCTTGCAGGAGGGGAGAGCAGTGTGCTTGCAGGAGGGGAAAGCAGTGTGCTTGCAGGAGGGGGGTGCAGTGTGCTTGCAGGAGGGGAGACCAGTGTGCTTGCAGGAGGGGAGAGCAGTGTGCTTGCAGGAGGGGAGAGCAGGGGAGAGTCCAGCACTTGTCTTCTCAGGTCCCCCCTGTGCCTGCAATAGAAAAAGCAGACAAACAGGGGACTCAGAGAAAGCAGCCAGAGGAGCTCTCAGGCTCTAGTGCTGCAATGCTGCCAGCCTGTGCCCTCAGTGCCCCCCCCCAGTGCTGCCAACTTGTGCCCTCAGCGCCCCCCCAGCCTGTGTCCTCAGTGCCCCCCAGTGCTGCTAGCTTGTGCCCTCAGTGCCCCCCAGTGCTGCCAGCCTGCGCCCTCAGCGCCCCGCCAGTCTGTGACCTCAGCGCCCCACCCGCCTGTGCCCTTAGTGCCCCCAGTGCTCCTAGCCTGTGCCCTCAGCGCCCCACCAGCCTGTGCCCTCAGTGTCCCCCGCAGTGCTGCCAGCATGTGCCCTCAGTGTCCCCCGCAGTGCTGCCAACATGTGCCCTCAGCGTTCCCCCGCAGTGCTGCCAGCTTATGCCTTAAGCACCCTCCAGTGCTGCCAGCTTGGGTCCTCAGCGTCTTCCACCACTGCCAGCCTGTGCGCTAAGCATCCCTAGGGCCAGTATGTGTGCCCCACAGGCCACCACTGTCAGTATGTAGGCTCTACAGGCCCCAGTAATGTGTATGTATAGGAAATCATTGCAATGCAGACAATTCGTTCCACAACTTGTTAAATGTCCCATCCTGGTTCCCTGTTGTGCCATTCCACACATGCACAAACTCACACAAACTCACACAAACACACGCACACGCACATATTATATGCTCACCTTAACTTCCGTTCCATCGCCGGCCTGCTGGGACTTGCTGTTCGCTAGCATGGGCTGTGTATCGGGTAACCATGACGACGAGGGAGGAACTTCCGCACCCAGAGCGCTGACGTCAAAGGCAAGAGCCTCTGATTGGTCAGTGCGCTGCGTTTGAGTAGCGTCTGACAGCGGAAGTTCCTGCTTTGTCACCGATGGTTACCGATACACAGCCTGGAGCGGCGAACTACAGGACCCAGGAGGCCGGCGATGGAACGGAAGGTACACATGTTATGTTCACCTTACCTTCCGTTCCATCGCCGGCCTCCTGGGTCCTGTAGTTCGTCGCGAGGATTCCATCCTCGTCGCGATGCATCGGCGAACTACAACTATGTGCGCACGTTGCGTTTTTTCCCCGCATTAACGCTGCGTTTTGAACTGCAGCATTTCAGGGCCAAATTGCATGTGTTCTGCTTCCCCAGCAAAGTCTATGAGAAGTCCGAAAATTCAATGCGCACGCTGCATTTGTAAACGCAGCGTTTTGGATGCCAAAAATCGCTGCGGAAAAAAAAGCAGCATGTCACTTCTTTTGTGCGTTGTAGCTGCGTTCTCCACCCATTGAAATCAATGATGTGGGTCAAAACGCAACCAAAATGCACTTGGACTGCATTTTTGTTGCATTCCTTGTGCTTTTTTGACAAACAAAACGCAGGTCTTTTCAGTCTCTCTCTGTCAATGTCGGTCGGTCTCTTTCTCTGTCAATGTCGGTCGGTTGGTCTCTTTCTCTGTCAGTTGGTCGCTCTGTCTGTCACTCTCTGTCTGTCTCTCGCTCTCTCTGTCTCTCTGTCCGTCGGTCAGTCTCTCCCCCTCTCTCATACTCACCGATCACGGGCGAGGCGCTGCACAACTGTCACACTGCTCTGGCGGCTTTTCCTCTTTTGAAAATGCCGGCCGCTCATTATTCCATCTCATATTCCCTGCTTTCCCCGCCCACCGGCGCCTAAGATTGGTTGCAGTTAGACACACCCCCACACTAAGTGACAGCTGCAACTGCAACCAATCACAGCCGCCGGTGGGCGGGTCTATATCATGCAGTAAAATAAATAAATAATCTTAAAAAAACTGTCTCCCGCCAATTTTGATACCAGCCAGGGTAAAGCCACACGGCTGAAGGCTGGTATTCTCAGGATGGGGAGCTCCACGTTATGGGGAGCCCTCCAGCCTAACAATATCAGCCAGCAGCCTCCCGGAATTGCCGCATCCATTAGATGCGACAGTCCTGGGACTCTACCCGGCTCATCCCGAATTGCCATGGTGTGGTGACAATCGGGGTAATAAGGAATTAATGGCAGCCCATAGCTGCCACTAAGTCCTAGGTTAATCATGGCAGGCGTCTCCCCGAGATATCTACCATGATTAACCTGTAAGTTAAAGAAAATAAACACATACACCCAAAAATCCTTTATTTGGAATAAAAGACAAAAAAACCCCTCTTTCACCATTTTATTAAACCCCCAAATACCCCTCCAGGTCCGACGTAATCCACATGAGGTCCCGCGACGCATCCAGCTCTGCTACATGAAGCTGACAGGTGCGGCCACAGACCACGATTGCTCTCTGTCAGCTCCACACAGCAACTGAAGTGAGCTGCACGATCAGCGATGACATCACTCAGGTTACCCGCGGCCACTGCTGGATCCTCCAACTGTGACAGCAAGTCGCCCGACTGGCTGAAGTGAGCTGCGCGATCAGCGATGACATCACAGGTGAGTTGCGGTCTCAGGTGGAGGACTCCAGCTGGCCGCGGGTAACCTGAGTGACTGCACCGCTGATGGCGCTGCTCACTTCAGTCACTCAGGGGATTTGCGATCACCGGTGTGTCCTTCAAGGGTGACCGCTAACCAGGACGCGATACACAGACAGAGCCGCGGGATGACAATGAAGTTGGGTGAAGTTCATCTGAGTTCATTCTCATCTTGCAACTCTGTCTGTGTCTGCTGTCAGTGGGCATGTAGCAGAACTGAGTTGACGGGGGAACGCACTGTCAAAAATGCATCCAAAACGCATGCAAAATGCATGGAAAATGCATCCAAAATGCATGAGTTTTGGGTGCATCTTTTTTTTTTTATTACAAACGCAGTGTTTACATTTATCCAGTCTGCCAGAGGGTGTGTTCTTTTCCGCACTGCACAGAATGCAACGTGCGCACATACCAAGCTGAAGTCACACTGGCATATCACATGTGATGCGATATGCTAATGACCCTCGGCTCCTGCTGTGCTGTGAGCGTGAGCAATTACACTGTGATCTGATCCTGCCTTATCGGATCACAGCTGAGGAGGAGAGGGAGGGATTAAGGAGGTCGGCGGTCAGTTGGGATGAGCCCTGGGCCACGCTGTCTTTCTAACGGCGGCCGGGCCAGCGGACGAGAGCACCAACTGACCCCCGTGTCTCCACAGGAGAGCACCCACTGACCCCCATGTCTCCACAGGAGAGCACCCACTGACCCCCGTGTCTCCACAGGAGAGCACCCACTGACCCCCGTATCTCCACAAGAGCACCCACTGACCCTCGTGTCTCCACAGGAGAGCACCCACTGACCCCCGTGTCTCCACAATTGGAACAATCAGAACAGTAAGTTGCCTGTATTCACTAATTCCTCCCATTAACCAAAAGCACAGTATTATTACAGATATTTTATCTAATAGAGCGGATCCGTCATGAAGTCTGCAGTTTTGTACATGGGGCAGATTTAGGGGAAAGATCTGCTTTAAAACAGAATTTTGTGTTTTAAAATATTCTAGTTTAAAAGTAACATGGCCAAGTTTGCATTTCTATTTTAATTTACTACTTAAAAATAAATCTATGTACAGTATATTTTTTTAATTATTGTTTCTAAAACAATGATTGTCATTGCTGATTGGGTGGGGTAAGAGGCGTGGCCATGGGCGTGGCCTAAAAATTTGCCGCAGCGCGCTTCATGCGCCGCAAACTTTATCCCTCTTTTCGTTCTTTACAAGTTGGGAGGTATGGACATAGAAGTGCAAGCCTGCGTAACAGAGCCAGTAATGGCAGTGACGCAGACGACATGTGATTTAAGCTGTTCGCTGTTATTGGATTTTTTGTTGGAAATCGAATGTTTGAGTTTTTTTAGCTGATGATCCCATAACTCCATGGATAATACTATTGTGAAAATTTCTAGCAGGGCTGGATCACTCCCCCAGCTTGATGTGGCCCAGAGATCCGGCCAGCTGCCGGTACACCACTGGTTCTTGTAGATTGCCGCGAAATTCTTTTTATTACATCCTCCTACAGTGAGCCCTATGTCCGTGGTTGACGTCTCTTTTGCCATGACGCAGGTATGGCCATTGAAGGAATGTCTTCCAGACTAGTAAGTCTGCCTTCAGGGAGTGAGTGAGCCTGATTTTATGGCCTGGTTGGGAAATGCCCTTCGTTGCTAACGATAATCGCCGAGAGAAGGCCCTGCCGACCGGCATTACGCAGCTGGCGAATGTCAGCAGACCCAGCAAGGACTGCATCTGTTGGAGGGTGACCTTTTTCGCCTCGCAGAAACCTTCCAGCATATGCAGTGTTTTCTGAATTTTCTCTGCTGGCAGGCGAAAAACCATTGCGTTAGTGTCTATCTCGATGCCGAGGAAAGGTAAGACGTTACAGGGGCCGACTGTTTTTTCGGGTGATAGCGGGACACCGAAGCGCTGAGCTATAAATTTAAATTTTGTGAGGAGGAGGGAGCAGAGTTTAGAGTTTACGGGGCCGACGAATAAAAAATCGTCGAGGTAATGGATCAGGGAATTGCTGCCTGTTTCGTAACGAACTACCCAGTCCAGGAACGAACTGAAGAGCTCAAAGTAGTGACATGAAATGGAACATCCCATTGGCAGACACATATCGTAATAATAGTGTTCGTTCACCTTGCAGCCTAGCAGGTGGAAGCAGTCGGGATGCACGGGTAATAGGCGGAATGCCGCCTCTATGTCAGATTGAGCTAGCAGGGCACCGGGCCCCGCTGCGCGGACTAATTCTACTGCTTTGTCAAAGGACGCGTATGTTACCGATACTTCTTCTGGGGGGATCCCGTCGTTAACCGATGCGCCTTTTGGGTGGGACAGATGATGGATTAGCAGATACTTCCCGGGTTCCTTTTTTGGAATAATGCCTAACGGGGAGATCCTGATATTTTGAAAAGGAATTGATTGAAAGGGGCCCGCCATTCGGCCTAGGTTTACTTCATTTTGAATTTTTTGGTGCAAGATGTCGGGGAATTCGCGAGCGGATTTTAAGTTATACGCCAGGGTTGGTGTTCTACTAGGTTTGAAGGGGATAATAAAACCGTGTGTCAAGCCGGAGTGCAATTGCCTTGCAGCTTCTTTATTAGGGTAGAGGTTTAACCAGGGGGCCATTGCAGTTACGGTCACCGGGGTTCTGCCTTGTAGGCACCCTGTTTGCTGGACGCCTTGCCACTGGGTGTCCTCCTCCACAAGCAGAGCAGTGGTGTCTGTATCTGCACGACGCGTGGAAACGGCAATTTCCCTCGTTAAATAGCCAGCAGGCCCCGTTTTTTCGTACGACCACTGAATGTTGGTCTGCAGCTGCGGGGTAGTTAGTGGTTGTAGATGAAAAGGGGGGCTGCTTCTGTGACAACATCAGTCGTAACCATACGTCTGTCGCTTTAACTCCCCAGCCTAGGCTGGGTTGCAGGGCCAGCCGACTGCGGAACTCCTCGTCATACCGCCGCCAGGCTGATGCACCATGGGCCTTGTATGAGTTATATATCAGGTCCTGATATATATATATAGCTCTGAGCAGCGTTCCGGATGCTTCTGGCCCATAATACAGCAGAGGACTGCGAAAGCCTGTAGCCAATCATTCATCGTCTGCGCTACTTTTGGTCTATTTCTGTCGTATGAACGGTCGTTTGCCCTCCTTTCTTTGTCTATTGTCAGTTGGTCGGCAGATAATAGGGAGCATATATCAATATAGTCATTATTCCAAATTTTATGTCTTCTCTCCTGATCTATGTGTGCACCTAGGGGGCTAATACCGCAGAAGAACGCGTCCGTGTGAAGGCTCGCTAGCTGAGGTGTCGCTTTATCTTCAGGTGAAGCGCTAGAGCGCGTCAGCTGTTGAATTAATGCCTTAATGGTTGACGCTAGCTTGTTCCCCACAGAGTTATGCCCGATATTATGTACAGTGCCGTGTGTGTGATGCCCTCGACTCCATTAATTACACCAGCCACATACACACACACCCCCGCCCCCTGTGAGGTCACACACATGTCACCCGAAAGGGAGACCTGATGCCTCCCCCAGGGCAAGTAGAGCACACCAGGTGGGTGGAGTCAGGCGGAAAGACACGCCCACCGAGGAGACTACTGTCCTGGGGCAGGAAGTTCAAACAGACAAAGTTTAGAGTTGACAGTGAGTGGTAGAGGAGCAGCTGTCAGGGACCCGGGTAGGAGCCTGGGCCCCTTAGAGAGCGTCAGGCAGGCAGGCGGTGGTGGCCATCTGCAGGAGTACCGGTACAGCAACCAGCGGAACCGTACGGACCGGGCCTGGGTTGTGGCCCACCGGTCCCGAACCGGGGAGTCAAACGTGTACCGGAGCACCAACAGGAGGGTACTCAGACCCCGACCTAGCTTAGAAGCCACTGAGTATAGGCGAATTGACTGATTGCTGGCCGGACCTCACGGGTTCATCCACAACCAAAGTCCCGAAAGAAGTCAAAAGCCCACCGAGACCGGGTGAGCGCCACCGCCAAGGGCCAAACACCCGACAGGCCAGCGCCTGCGGGCAACCGAGGGCTCCTCCGGCAGCTCAACGCTGGGGAGCGGGCTACCACTGCTTAGGCAGGGGGGCCGAAACACAAACATCCAGAGGTGCACGGGAAAAGGGACCACCATCGACTCCACAGGGGACATCAGCAGCTGGCCGCGGGGACCGACCACTACCGAACTTTGGTTTACCAGTGACTCGGTGTGAATTAATCGTGAGTACACCAGTGCCATCCGGGCACGACACACTACACCGCGGCACGGCGCCCTGCACCCCGACAACAACAACCGCCAACCCTTACAGTTGCCCCAGTCCCCCACCGGGCCCCGGGACACACCGCCTGTACCCACGGAGGGGCTAACATCTCGGCTGCGGCCGCAACACCGATCCCGGATGAGCCCGTCATTACTTCAGCCGCAGCGGTGGTGCTTATCCCGTCACCACGACCCGTGGGTGGCGTCACGACCCATTACACGACTACCATCCTCCCACCGCCTACTCCCCTTAACAAGAGCGACGTGGCCCCCGGTCCGGAGGTACTCGTGCCACCGACGACCCGAGCCCGGACCTCGAGCGGCTCGGCCCCAGCAAGCGGAGGAAGCGGCCAGGCCCCTCTCAGGGCGGTACACGTACCCTCTTTCTGGCGTCACGAACAGGATTCGGACAGTCCACTTACCTGTGGAAAGTGCGCCTTAGAAGTTTCCGTCAGCGGCGTCCTGTCGAAAAAGTTGAAGTCCCGCCATCTTGGCGCGAAAGTTTCCCGCTCGAGTCGTCTTCCCCGAGCGGTGAAGGCGCGAAAAGAGAAGCCCCGCCCCCGAAGGAGGAGTGTTAAGAGAAAACCAAGGGGCGAGAAGGCTGCCTGATGTGACAGAGAAGATAAAAAGGCAGGGACTCCAGGACCCTGCATCCGTTCCGTTCCTGGACCCACACTGTGCAGCATGGCGACTCCCGTCCAGCGTCCCGATACCCCGGAGCCCGCGCAAGGAACAGCGGTGTGGGTGAAGGCCCGGACGGAGGAGATGTGTCGCCGCCTCCAGCACCAGGTGAGCTTCCTGGTGGAGCACTGGGCGGCAGAGATGGGGGAGATAGTGGCTGCTGTGCGGGCCCGTGAGAGAATGACGGTGTTGGCAGGGTGGGGAGGCGACCCACGTCTCTGTGCCCTTGAGGGGTCGGCCATCGCGGCTGAGGGGCCCGGTCTGCTGTTGCCCGCCATACCGCCTCCTCCATGGCCCGCAACAGAGGTTGCTGCTCCTCCGCCCATATCCCCACCCCCAACATCGGTGGTGGAGTACGTCCCGGGCGTTCACGGGAAGCTACTGGAGGAGGCAGGCCTGGACCTGCAATGGAACCCGGCCACGCAGAGCCCGTTACCGGACGGCACCTGCACCGGAGGCGATGCCGAGGACCCCGGAAGTGGCCGCACCCAGAGGTACCCAGGCTCCAGCAACCCGCCCGACCAAGAAAGCTCCGAAGGTGAAACAAACCGCTCCAGGGTCGCGGGCCTCAGCTGAGGTTCCGCGGGGAGGCAGCTGCAGGGCAACAGAGCCGTCCGCAACACAGCTGCACTCCCCTCCGAGAGTGTCGATAGTGGTCGACACTGGAGAGCGCCGGCTGGGCCAGACCCCCACCGAAGCAGACCCCGGGTATGTAAATCCACCGTACTGGGAGCGGCAGCCCAGCCAGTTGAGTCGGGAGATTGCAGCCCATGAAAGAAAGAGAGAGGAGGTGCTAGCCCGTACCATCGAGGGGAAGGAGCACCTAAGGAGCGCCGGCTACTGGGTACGGGGCCCCACCCACCAGGGCCAGGTCCGGCGCTTCAACAAGGACAAGGGCTGGGGATTTGACTCGCCCACACCAGGGAGATGGGACACCCGGTGCCGGGCCGGACTAGTCCGGGGGTCGTCAGTGGTGGCGGGGCCCGACTCCGTACCCTGGTGGGGTCAATTAATATGGCTGGTGACTTGGGGGTGATTAAAGTTTGTATTCGTGACGCCACCTGTGGTTTGCGGCTATTAAGCCGCCGCTGCTGTATGAGGCCTCCGGGGTGATGGAACGGCAGCAATGGTGTTACTGCTCCCCACAGGTGGAGCGGTGCCCCGGGGCAACAGCTAGTGCTTGTAAGTGTCGATGTAGTGCCAGCGGAATAACTGAGGCCACTCCAGAAGATGCAATTTCAAGGTGTTTACTCACAGTTCCTGGTAGGTGCACACTGGTGCCTCTGGACTGCTGAGGCTCACTGTCAGGGACCTCCGCCGATCCTGGGTAGATCTGGGGGTAAAAGCCGGTACACCCCTCTATGTGTTCCTTTCTTCAGCTGACTCCTTAAGCCTTGCCCTTGTTGGCTGAACCTGGCTCGGCCTCCACTACAGCCTCCGGGCCAGGGGCTTGCCTGTCGGTAGTTTTACCCCCTTTCCAGAGGTTCTGCTGTGGGCTGTGGCCCGGGGAGTTTGCAACTTTCCTGGGGCTCGGTTTTTACTTTTGGAGTTGACTTCTCCTCCTCCAGTTTCTAGGGACCGTCCCCTGTGTGCAGCTTGATCCCGCCACCGATGTTTCTGTGGAACAGGCCACTAGCCTGAAAGCTGTCTGTGGCCCGGGAATCCCTTCTGTTCTACTTGCTGTCACCTGGACCTACTGGGTCCCAGGGTCTTCACCAGGAAGCGTCGCTTTCTTCTTCTTGCTCCTGACTGACTAGAGCACTTCTCCTTTCAGCTCTCTCTGCAGACTCACACTTCTCACTTCTCTGCCTCCAGCAGACTTCCTCACTCCCCTCCTCCCTGAGGTAAACTGAACTCTCTCTTGACCTTCCTTACTACTCTACTCTCGGGTGGCTCCTCCCACCCCCCAGTTGCTAAGCTACCACCATATGGGAGCAGGGATGGGTCTTACGGCCCCTCCCAGCATGCAGCATGGGAGCGTTGCTGCCACTGTCCCTGGTCCCTGTGTGTACCTAACAATGGTGTAGTCCAAATTTGCCTATGGACCGGCGTTCCTCCCTTTCCTTACCCAGGATGGGACATCACACCGCTGGGTGGGGTGCAATGTTCCTGTGGCGACGGAAGCCTCAGGGGCACCACAGATTCTTGTACGACCTCGGTCTGGAAGTGGAGGTGTTCTTTTCCCGGCGGGATGTAAACAGCCATCTCCCGTTCAGACACCCGGACCGTGACCTCCTACCCGGCGACTTGGTACACTACACCCGGCACCGAGGGGAGAGGGGCTGGTTTGCCCTAGATGTCCGGAGTGGCAGACAGCCGCCCCCTCCTCCACCGTAGACCCCTGATGTGGAGGTTGAGGAAGAGGAACCTCCCGCTGAGTAAAATGGAAACCTGATTAGCTAAAAAGGACCCGTCCCCGTTGGCACTTGTGTGTTGTTGAAAACCCCTGTTGCGTGAGTGACTGCTCATGGAGAAGGCCGTGGACTTGCCAGCCACCCAAAAACTTTTGGGCTTGTAAATATTGCCCTAACTGCCCCCTTTAACATGCCTTCCCGTTCCGTTGGCCTCCGGAGAGGCAGATTGGAGGAAGGACCCGCAGCAGAGCAGGCTGGGGTTCGGTCACCACCGGGACCGGTGACCATCCTCCGAGGAGCCCTTTGACAACTGCCGGGTGCGCTGTACTGTACCCGTTCCCGCCTGGGTGACCTACCATGTTCCCGTTTCTGGACTGGGGGAAAGGGGTGCTGCCCATTTCTTAGGGGCAGCATCAGGGCTAGGTTGCTTGGGTGGGGAAGGTGGAAGGACATGGACCCGTTCCCGTTTAATAAAGTTTGAAACATTAAAGTAAAATGCCTCCCGTTAAGGGAAGACCTTCAGTAACCATATTTTGTATTCATGTTATTATAATTGTAAGTGTTTTCCCGTTTTTCTTTCCCGTTTTACAGTTTGAAAAATAAAAATAAACCAGAGTTGGTCGGGCAGCCCGCGGACCGTCTGCATTAAACCAAGGGGGTATGTGATGTCCTGGACCCCAGGGGTCACAGGTAATTACACCAGCCACATACACACACACCCCCGCCCCCTGTGAGGTCACACACATGTCACCCGAAAAGGGAGACCTGATACCTCCCCCAGGGCAAGTAGAGCACACCATGTGGGCGGAGTCAGGCGGAAAGACACGTTCTTTTTTTCCCGGGTGGTAGGGGGATGACAGGAGAAGGGATGCGGGTGGTGAGAAGGGTACAGAGGGCAGGGTTTGGGGGCTGGGAAGGAAAGGGAAAAGATTAGGGTTTGGGGATGATGAAAGGGCTTTCTACGGGTAAGGATGGCAAAGGGTGGCAGTGACGGAAAGTCAGGCAACCTGTCCTGTCCATCTTTTTGTATCGTGAATTGGAAAGACTGGGCCCCTTAGAGAACGTCAGGCAGGCAGGCGGTGGTGGCCGTCTGCAGGGGTACCGGTACAGCAACCGGCGGAACCGTACGGACCGGGCCTGGGTTGTGGCCCACCGGTCCCGAACCGGGGAGTCAAACGTGTACCGGAGCACCAACAGGAGGGTACTCAGACCCCAACCTAGCTTAGAAGCCACTGAGTATAGGCGAATTGACTGATTGCTGGCCGGACCTCACCGATTCATCCACAACCAAAGTCCCGAAAGAAGTCAAAAGCCCACCGAGACCGGGTGAGCGCCACCGCCAAGGGCCAAACACCCAACGGGCCAGCGACTGCAGGCAACCGAGGGCTCCTCCGGCAGCTCAACGCCGGGGAGCGGGCTACCACTGCTTAGGCAGGGGGGCCGAAACACAAACATCCAGAGGTACAGGGGAAAAAGGGCCACCAGCAACCCCACAGGGGACATCAGCAGCCGGCCGCGGGGACCAACCACTACCAAACTTTGGTTTACCAGTGACTCAGTGTGAATTAATCGTGAATACACCAGTGCCATCCGGGCACGACACACTACACCGCGGCACGGCGCCCTGCACCCAAACAACAACAACCGCCAACCCTTAAGGGGGCTTTACACGCGACATCGCTAATGCGGAGTCGTTGGGGTCACGGAATTTGTGACGCACATCCGGCCGCATTAGCGATGCCGTTGCGTGTGACACCGATAAGCGATTTTGCCTCGTTGCAAAAACGTGCAAAATCGCTAATCGGCGACATGGGGGTCCATTCTTAAAAATCGTTACTGCAGCAGTAATGAAGTTGTTCCTCGTTCCAGCGGCAGCACACATCGCTCCGTGTGACACCGCAGGAACGAGGAAGCTCTCCTTACCTGCCTCCCGGCTGCTATGCGGAAGGAAGGAGGTGGGCGGGATGTTACGTCCCGCTCATCTCCGCCCCTCCGCTGCTATTGGGCGGCGGTTCAGTGACGCTTCAGTGACGTCGCTGTGACGCCGCACGGACCGCCCCCTTAGAAAGAAGGCAGTTCGCCGGTCACAGCTACGTCGCAGGACAGGTAAGTATGTGTGACTGCTCTGGGCGATGTTGTGCGCCACGGGCAGCGATTTGCCCGTGTCGCGCAACAGATGGGGGTGGGTACCCACACTAGCGATATCGGGACCGATATCGCAGTGTGTAAAGTAGCCTTTACAGTCGCACCAGTCCCCCACCAGGCCCCGGGACACACCGCCCCTACCCACGGAGGGGCTAACATCTCAGCTGCGGCCGCAACACCGATCCCGGACGAGCCCGTCATTACTTCAGCCGCAGCGGTGGTGCTTCTCCCGTCACCATGACCCGTGGGTGGCGTCACAACCCGTTACACGACCACCATCCTCCCACCGCCTACTCCCCTTAACAAGAGCGACGTGGCCCCCGGTCCGGAGGCACTCGTGCCACCGACAACCCGAGCCCGGACCTCGAGCGGCTCGGCCCGAGCAAGCGGAGGAAGCGGCCGGGCCCCTCTCAGGGCGGTACATGTGCATTGGCCTCGGAGAACTCACCGCTGTGTGATGCAGGAAGAGCGACTCCTGGTGATGGAGGGACTCCGGCTCCCACTCTGGTGATGGCAGAACGAGTGACTCCAGGTGATGGAGGGACTCCGGCTCCCGCTTCGATGATGGTCTGGTAAATTTCGCCGGACGCCCGGGGAGATAAATGGTCTCCCTGGCTGACGGCCATGGATGAAGCTTGTGACAGCTGGCATCTGTCGTGAGCCCGGGCTTGTCTATCGGGACTCTCGGATGTGTCGGACCATTGTGATGATGATGGGGAACGTCATGTAGAGGACCGCGATCTGTGGCGGCTCCTATGGGAGCTGCGTCTCCGGTGGTAATGTGGGGATCGCCTTTTAGAGGGACCTGGGGAATGGCGTCGGGACTCGTCGGAGGAGGATGGGGTGGACCTGTAGCGCCTATGCCTACGTCTGCTGTGGCTATGGGGTGCTTTGGAGGCGGTTGAGGGGGCGTTAAAATGTGTACTAATCAGTTCGCAGGGTGGGTTATGGGCCATCACTGAGTGATTTTCGCTAGTTAGCATTGGGATGTGTAATGATTGTGGAGAGTTAGTGGGGATAATATGATTAGTGGGGTGCTGAGCATTGCGGGGGGTCATGAGTGGTAGTATAGGGGGCATTGTCTGTCTATTAAGGGCTGTGTGAGGGGGGTCTGTTAGTGGGGATGTGTGTGTGTCAGTAGTGATTGCTGCACTCTCACATTGTGCAACGTTGCGGCCCTGCTGCAGGAAGCTCTCATCAGTCAGGAGAGACCGAGCAGGGCAACCTGCAGCTGTGGCCATTACACTGGAACCTCCGCTTCCTGTGTTGGCCTCACAACGGAGCCTGCACGAGGGCCGGAGCCTGCAGGAGGGGAGGTGCTGGCCTGGTGGTAGTGCAACAGGGGAGCGGGCGGTGCCCGGGAATGATGCTGCATGGGGGGCGGAGCCAGGACGCGAGGCTGGGAGAAGGGGGCGGTGACTTGTATTGTCGCGGGCGGGGAGGAGGGTGTCAGCACACCACGCTCACCCCTTCTGCTCGGGTCCGGCGGCCGCTGCTCAGTGGTGGCTCGAGCTGTAGGCCGGATCCCGGGGGTTTCTCGAGCGGCACTCCTCGCCCATGAGTGAAAAGGGGAAGATTGGTTGGGAGATTGTTTATTGTCCGTGACGCCACCCATGGTTGTGGTGATTGAGTGTACACCACCGCTGCTCTATATGGGGATCCCGGGGATGGTGAGGCGGAGCAGCCAGTTGTTGTATTGCCCCTCCGTGGGTAGGGGTTGGTGATCCCGGGGCCCAGCGGGGTGCAGGGGCGCAGGGGCAGCGCTGTGCCTTGCGGCACTGAGGTACTCACTCAGCCAGTAAACACGACACAGTTCTCGGTAAACAAACGGCTGGTTGGACGGGTCCCTCGGACGGTTCACGGTGCTGCGGTTCCCTGCAGTTAGCGGTGACGGTCTCTTCCCTGCACCTTTGAAATGTCTGTTTGGTAGCGGTGAATTCCCACCGGTTACCCGCTCCCCGACTACAATCTGTGCCGGAGGAGCTCCACACTTTGCCCGCAGGCGCCGGCCCTGGGAAACTGGTGCCTTGGCGGTGGCGGTGTTTCCCCGTTGTGGTTGGACCTTTGCCGTCAATCAGGACTTGCTTGTTGGGGGATCTACGTCCCCTTCACTAACGGATTTGGCAATTTACAGCAACTCCAAGCTTTGCCGGGATCCGAAAGCCCCTTCCTTGGTGCTGACTGCCCTTTGTATACTGCTCCAGACCCCCGGATACACACAGCCTCTGTGGTCCTTCCAGCAACCTCCAGACAGTCCCACTGCAGACCTTCACCACCGTCTGCTGACCTTGCTGACTCCGTCTGGGCACACAGCCACAGACCAACTTCAGGCTTTCTGTCACTTTCACTGTTGTTTCACTTCACTCTAGCTCCCTCCTGAGCTACACTCTGTTGTTTTCTCCTTCACTCCTCTAACTAGACTCCTCACACAAGCCCTGCCTGGGCTAATCTGCCTGGAACTTCCTGCCTCCAGAGCTGTGACCTCCTCGGTGGGCGGACACCAACCGCCTGGCTCCACCCCCTGGTGTGAATCATCAGCCTCTGGAGGAAGGCAACAAGGATTTTTGGGTTAGCTGGTGTACCTGCAGGGAATGTGGGGTGTGTGTGTGTTGTTACCTGTGTCCCCTGGCTTGCCCAGGGCGACACATTCCCCCTTAGCAAAACACAGACCGTCCTCGGGCTGCCCGTCCAACACCGGTTTTATTTTCCTTTTGTTTTCTGTAAATGTAAAAAGGTATAACATCATAAACGGTAAATTATGTACATTTTTAATAATAACTCATCCCAAGACGGGAGGCACATTTTTAAACGTTGCAAACGGTTTACGGTTACGGTTTCCGCTCTCTCCCACCCAAGCAACCTGGCCCTGATGCTGCCCCTAAAGCCCAGGCAGCACCCCTTGACCCACAGTCCAGCACACGGTACCCGAGCGGGATCTGTCCTTCCCTCCAGAGGGTAGCCACCGGTTCCTTTGGTGGCTGGGCCCTAGCCTGCTCTGCTCAGGGCCCTCCCTCCAACCTGCCTCTCCGGAGGCGGCATTGCGGAACCGGTAATGGCAAACAACATATTTACAAGCCACTTAACGTTTGTGGTTGCCCTGCAAGTTCACGGGCTTGTCCATGGATAGTCCTCCATGCAGAACTTGTAACGGTCCCCACGGGGACAACGGTGCCGGCTCCAGCCGGTTGCAAATCACAGAGCAAATCAGGTTACTTTCACGGTATCATCATTTTCTTATCATTCTTTCAGACTTTCAACTTTTCAAACAACAAACACAGTGGTGGTCCCAACGGGGACTGGACAACGGTGCTCCGCTGCCCTACTCCAGGCCTTCAGCTTCATCCAAGAGAGGGGGTGCAGGACTCACTCTGCTCTCCTGGCTGCCCCGCAGCTTCACATCCAGGGCAAACCACCCCCTCTCTCCGCAGTGTCGGGTGTACCGAACGAGGTCTCCCGGCATTAGGTTGCGGCCGGGATGCTCCTCAGGCAGGTGGGCATTCACATCCCGCCGGGCTACAAACACTTCGGCCTCCAGGCCCGGCTCGTAGATGAACCCGTAGCCCCGGCGGACATCAAACCGCCTCACCTGCCCCTCGTACAACGGGCCCCGGACACGGAACGTGGCCTGGCGGAGATTTTCTTTTTCTCGGATAGCTCGGGCCACCAGCTCGGCCTTCTTCCGCTCCCTCTCGGCGATCTCCAGGCCCAGCGGTACCGGCTCCCTATCCCAATACGGCGCTACCGCCAGCGCCGGCGCACGGGTCAGGCCCCGCGGGACATCCTGGACGTTGCCCACTGTCAGGAATTTGGGCGGCATGTCCCGCGGTGTCTTGGCCTTGGGCGCTGCCTTGCAGCAACAACCCGGCGCTACCTCAGCCGAGGTGTGGGGGATGGGCATAGGGGCTTTCCGCTGCTGGGCCTTCGGCGCGGAGCGGGTCATCGGCTCCGGCTCGGGGAACTTCTCAGGGGATGCCTCCGGTTCAACCTTCGGGATCTTCCACGGTAACACCTCCGGTGTGCCGCGGGCTCCGGCTACAGGTCGGCCCGCCTGGGCGGGGACGCTGGGTACTGCTACCGGTTGCGGTGGTAGCAGGCCTAGTGGCGGGGTCACGGCCTCCGGGACGGGTGGCGAGGGAGGCAGCGAAGGGAGAGGGCTTGGACCGGGCCCCGCAGCCGCGATGACCGGCCCTTCCAGGGCATCGGGACGTGGGTCACTCACCCTCCCTTTCTCCGCTTCCTCCTCGCGTCTCCGCACGGTGGCTACAACGTCCGCCATGTCGGCCTCCCACTCCTCCATGAGGAGCTGCATCTTCACCTGCAGCCGTTGGTAGAGCTGCGCGGTCCGGATCTCCACCCACGCCGCGGTTCCAGGCGCGGGGGCTACGGTGTCGCGGGACGGCATCCACATGATGGCTTTCTCTTCCAGGAACGGTATGTTTGCAGAGTCCTGGCGTCCCTGCTTTTATAGCCGCAGCTACATGCGTCCAGCCGCCATCGCGTCCCCCTTAGCTCTTTTCGGCCCCTCCTCTCTCGGGGCGGGGTTTTGGCCTTCGCGCCTCTACTGCTCGAGAAGACGCTCGAGCGGGAACTTTTTGCGCCAAAAATGGCGGCTTCTGAAATTTTTCTGCCGGATACCTCCGGCGGTAACAAGGCGCACCTCTACCAGACGGCAGAGCGGTAAGATCCTGTTCGTGACGCCAAGTTGTCGCGGGCAGGGAGGAGGGTGTCAGCACACCACGCTCACCCCTTCTGCTCGGGTCCGGCGGCCGCTGCTCAGTGGTGGCTCGAGCTGTAGGCCGGATCTCGGGGGTTTCTCGAGCGGCACTCCTCGCCCGTGAGTGAAAAGGGGAAGATTGGTTGGGAGATTGTTTATTGTCCGTGACGCCACCCACGGTTGTGGTGATTGAGTGTACACCACCGCTGCTCTATATGGGGATCCCGGGGATGGTGAGGAGGAGCAGCCAGTTGTTGTATTGCCCCTCCGTGGGTAAGGGTTGGTGATCCCGGGGCCCAGCGGGGTGCAGGGGCGCAGGGGCAGCGCTGTGCCTTGCGGCACTGAGGTACTCACTCAGCCAGTAAACACGACACAGTTCTCGGTAAACAAACGGCTGGTTGGACGGGTCCCTCGGACGGTTCACGGTGCTGCGGTTCCCTGCAGTTAGCGGTGACGGTCTCTTCCCTGCACCTTTGAAATGTCTGTTTGGTAGCGGTGGATTCCCACCGGTTACCCGCTCCCCGACTACAATCTGTGCCGGAGGAGCTCCACACTTTGCCCGCAGGCGCCGGCCCTGGGAAACTGGTGCCTTGGCGGTGGCGGTGTTTCCCCGTTGTGGTTGGACCTTTGCCGTCAATCAGGACTTGCTTGTTGGGGGATCTACGTCCCCTTCACTAACGGATTTGGCAATTTACAGCGACTCCAAGCCTTGCCGGGATCCGAAAGCCCCTGCCTTGGTGCTGACTGCCCTTTGTATACTGCTCCAGACCCCCGGATACACACAGCCTCCGTGGTCCTTCCAGCAACCTCCAGACAGTCCCACTGCAGACCTTCACCACCGTCTGCTGACCTTGCTGACTCCGTCTGGGCACACAGCCACAGACCAACTTCAGGCTTTCTGTCACTTTCACTGTTGTTTCACTTCACTCTAGCTCCCTCCTGAGCTACACTCTGTTGTTTTCTCCTTCACTCCTCTAACTAGACTCCTCACACAAGCCCTGCCTGGGCTAATCTGCCTGGAACTTCCTGCCTCCAGAGCTGTGACCTCCTCGGTGGGCGGACACCAACCGCCTGGCTCCACCCCCTGGTGTGAATCATCAGCCTCTGGAGGAAGGCAACAAGGATTTGTGGGTTAGCTGGTGTACCTGCAGGGAATGTGGGGTGTGTGTGTTGTTACCTGTGTCCCCTGGCTTGCCCAGGGTGACACAGTATCCTGGCCCCGTACTTAGCTCTGGATCTATGGAGGGGAGGGGGCGGGGCGCTTCCACGTGGGGCACAGCTTGACCCGAGGCCTGGCGCCTGAGGTGCAGGGGCTCGCCGGTGACCCATAGCCGTTCTGGAGGGCGAGAGCAGCGCTAGGAGTGTCTGCCTCCCTGGGTCGGCTGCTCCCTGCGCATGGTTAGGGCTGAGGATTACGCTGCAGGCTGCGTGGGTGAGGGGCGAGCGACCGGCTGGAAGGAGGTTGGATATGTGGATGCAATCCCGGGGCTGGGGTGTGGGGCTGCAGGGGAGATCTGTGAGACCTGGGCAGGCTTATCTATGGGGGAGGTTAGTGGGGGCTGTGATGAGGTCCAGTGAGTCCTGGGCTATGGGGAGGTCAGGAGGGGCTGTGGTGGGGTCCAGTGAGGCCTCGGCTATGGGGAGGTCAGGAGGGGCTGTGGTGGGGTCCAGTGAGGCCTCGGCTATGGGGAGGTCAGGAGGGGCTGTGGTGGGGTCCAGTGAGGCCTCGGCTATGGGGAGGTCAGGAGGGGCTGTGGTGGGCTCCAGTGATCCCTGGGCTATGGGGAAGTCAGGAGGGGCTGTGGTGGGCTCCAGTGAGGCCTGGGCTATGGGGAAGTCAGGAGGGGCTGTGGTGGGCTCCAGTGAGGCCTGGGCTATGGGGAAGTCAGGAGGGGCTGTGGTGGGCTCCAGTGAGGCCTGGGCTATGGGGAAGTCAGGAGGGGCTGTGGTGGTCTCTAGTGAGGCCTGGGCTATGGGGAGGTCAGGAGGGGCTGTGGTGGACTCCAGTGAGGCCTGGGCTATGGGGAGGTCAGGAGGGGCTGTGGTGGGGTCCAGTGAGGCCTGGGCTATGGGGAGGTCAGGAGGGGCTGTGGTGGGGTCCAGTGAGGCCTGGGCTATGGGGAGGTCAGGAGGGGCTGTGGTGGGGTCCAGTGAGGACTGGGCTATGGGGAGGTCAGGAGGGGCTGTGGTGGGGTCCAGTGAGGCCTGGGCTATGGGGAGGTCAGGAGGGGCTGTGGTGGACGGAGCCTCAGGGATGGATAGTATTGCCTGAGAAGCCGGAGAGGGCGCAGGGAGGGGAGCACTGAGGCCAGAAATAAGGGCTTGAAGCCAGTGCTCACCTTCCTGTGCTGCCATCTGCCGTAGGGCCTCCATCAGGGGGTCAGACATGACAATAGCTTCCAGGGGTGCTCAGGAACAAAAGCTTCTAAGGGGGCAGCCGGAGGGAAAGAGGAAATCACTGACCCCAGGCACTGAATTTAACCCCTGTAGGTGTGGCTGGACCCCCCTTTCTCCTGTGATCCCGTTGGTCAGCTGGGCATCCCAATTAGTGGCTCACCTAGGGAATGGTGGAAAGAGGGGATATGGGCATGACCATAGTCTCCTTTCGCTTTGGTTAGATGGGCTCCACAGTCAGAGGCACGTTCCTTAAGCAGTACCGTGCCTGCCATTACACACTGTATGGTCCTGTTATTTATATACTGTATGGTCCTGTTATTTATACACTGTATGGTCCTGTTATTTATACACTGTATGGTCCTGTTATTTATACACTGTATGGTCCTGTTATTTATACACTGTATGGTCCTGTTATATACACTGTATGGTCCTGTTATTTATACACTGTATGGTCCTGTTATTTATACACTGTATGGTCCTGTTATTTATACACTGTATGGTCCTGTTATTTATACACTGTATGGTCCTGTTATATACACTGTATGGTCCTGTTATTTATATACTGTATGGTCCTGTTAGTTACACACTGTATGGTCCTGTTATTTATACACTGTATGGTCCTGTTAGTTACACACTGTATGGTCCTGTTATTTATACGCTGTATGGTCCTGTTATTTATACACTGTATGGTCCTGTTATTCATATACTGTATGGTCCTGTTATTTATACACTGTATGGTCCTGTTATTTATATACTGTATGGTCCTGTTATTTATATACTGTATGGTCCTGTTATTTATACACCGTATGGTCCTGTTAGTTACACACTGTATGGTCCTGTTATTTATACACTGTATGGTCCTGTTATTTATACACTGTATGGTCCTGTTATTTATACACTGTATGGTCCTGTTATTTATATACTGTATGGTCCTGTTATTTATATACTGTATGGTCCTGTTATTTATACACTGTATGGTCCTGTTATTTATATACTGTATGGTCCTGTTATTTATATACTGTATGGTCCTGTTATTTATACACTGTATGGTCCTGTTATTTATATACTGTATGGTCCTGTTATTTATATACTGTATGGTCCTGTTATTTATACACTGTATGGTCCTGTTATTTATACACTGTATGGTCCTGTTATTTATACACTGTATGGTCCTGTTATTTATATACTGTATGGTCCTGTTATTTATATACTGTATGGTCCTATTATTTATACACTGTATGGTCCTGTTATTTATACACTGTATGGTCCTGTTATTTATACACTGTATGGTCCTGTTATTTATACGCTGTATGGTCCTGTTATTTATACACTGTATGGTCCTGTTATTTATACATTGTATGGTCCTGTTATTTATACACTGTATGGTCCTGTTATTTATACATTGTATGGTCCTGTTATTTATACACTGTATGGTCCTGTTATTTATATACTGTATGATCCTGTTATTTATACACTGTATGGTCCTGTTATTTATATACTGTATGATCCTGTTATTTATACACTGTATGGTCCTGTTATTTACACTGTATGATCCTGTTATTTATACACCGTATGGTCCTGTTATTTATACACCGTATTGTCCTGTTATTTATACACTGTATGGTCCTGTTATTTATACACTGTATGATCCTGTTATTTATACACCGTATTGTCCTGTTATTTATACACTGTATGGTCCTGTTATTTATACACTGTATGGTCCTGTTATTTATACACTGTATGATCCTGTTATTTATACACCGTATTGTCCTGTTATTTATACACCGTATTGTCCTGTTATTTATACACTGTATGGTCCTGTTATTTATACACCGTATGGTCCTGTTATTTATACATTGTATGGTCCTGTTATTTATACACTGTATGGTCCTGTTATTTATACACTGTATGGTCCTGTTATATACACTGTATGGTCCTATTATTTATACACTGTATGGTCCTGTTATATACACTGTATGGTCCTGTTATTTATACACTGTATGATCCTGTTATTTATACACCGTATTGTCCTGTTATTTATACATTGTATGGTCCTGTTATTTATACACTGTATGATCCTGTTATTTATACACCGTATTGTCCTGTTATTTATACACTGTATGGTCCTGTTATTTATACACTGTATGATCCTGTTATTTATACACTGTATGGTCCTGTTATTTATACACTGTATGGTCCTGTTATTTATACACTGTATGGTCCTGTTATTTATACACTGTATGGTCCTGTTATTTATACACTGTATGGTCCTGTTATTTATACACTGTATGGTCCTGTTATTTATACATTGTATGGTCCTGTTATTTATACACTGTATGGTCCTGTTATTTATACACTGTATGGTCCTGTTATTTATACACTGTATGGTCCTGTTATTTATACACTGTATGGTCCTGTTATTTATACACTGTATGGTCCTGTTATTTATACACTGTATGGTCCTGTTATTTACACTGTATGGTCCTGTTATTTACATTGTATGGTCCTGTTATTTATACACTGTATGGTCCTGTTATTTATACACTGTATGGTCCTGTTATTTATACATTGTATGGTCCTGTTATTTATACACTGTATGGTCCTGTTATTTATACACTGTATGGTCCTGTTATTTATACACTGTATGGTCCTGTTATTTATACATTGTATGGTCCTGTTATTTATACACTGTATGATCCTGTTATTTATACACTGTATGGTCCTGTTATATACACTGTATGGTCCTGTTAT
Source organism: Anomaloglossus baeobatrachus (assembly GCF_048569485.1). NCBI lineage: Eukaryota > Metazoa > Chordata > Amphibia > Anura > Aromobatidae > Anomaloglossus > Anomaloglossus baeobatrachus. Next base: position 128,191,788 of record NC_134364.1, read on the forward strand.
TTATACACTGTATGATCCTGTTATTTATACACTGTATGGTCCTGTTATTTATACACTGTATGATCCTGTTATTTATATACTGTATGATCCTGTTATTTATACACTGTATGGTCCTGTTATATACACTGTATGGTCCTGGTATTTATACACTGTATGGTCCTGTTATATACACTGTATGGTCGGTCTTGTTATATACACTGTATGGCGGTTTGGTTTGTCACACGCTCTCTCTATATAGTGTGCACAGTTTATAGTGCTTGTAAAGTTCCTCGTTTCCGCCATGATATCATGAGCAGTTCCTTTGGCAGGGTTCCGCAGTGCCGCTGCGCTCCGTCTCTGCAGCTTCTCCCTTTACAGACGTTTATTATTGTTCTGATTTCACAAATCTTCTATATAAAGGCGGTAAATGTGGAGAGAGTGGCCGCGTCCGTCACAACAGCCACTTAGCTCAGTATCAGGCAACCCAAACATTACCAGTAAAGCTATACTTATCCTCAGCACTGGCTGTACTGGTCTGGATTATAAGTCCTCACCCCTCAATTATCAGATGTGATGAATGGTGAACCCTCTGACTGCAGCCTCCATTTTTCAACAATTTTAGAGTCATGTGACCGGCTAAGAGTCACCCACCAATAATAGTCCCAATACTGCGCCCCCACAAGTGTACCCCATTATCGTCTGTAACCTAAGAGTCAGTGTTATTACTCTATACCCCTAGTGTCATTATATATACCCCGTGTCCGTGTCATTATCCTGTACCTGGTGGTCAACATTTCCACATATGCCATATTAGTCATGTATATAGTGTAGCAGAAGGGACCCTCTTTCTGCCCAGCTCCCCACCGGGTGTCACGTACGTATTAGGGTATGTCCGGCGCATGGCGAAACACAGGACCTCCACAATATGGTTCTTACAGTAACCTGTGATGTCAAATCATTGTATTCAAATATCAATCATGTTGACGGTGTGAGAGAATAGAATACATTGCGTCCATCTTCTCTTAAAATTAACAATGTATAGGGCTCAGCTAACACTGATGGATGGGGAAGTTTCACATTTCTATACACACCCCTGCGGCTCTTATTGGTGTGTCGCGGGCGGGGAGGAGGGTGTCAGCACACCGCGCTCACCCCTTCTGCTCGGGTCCAGCAGCTGCTCCTGGTGGCTCGAGCTGTAGGCCGGATCCCGTGGTTTCTCGAGCGACACTCCTCGCCCGTGAGTGAAAGGGGGTGTTTGTTGGGTGTGGGGATTGTTATAGTTCGTGACGCCACCCACGGTTGTGGTGATTTCACCACCGCTGCTCTGTACGGGGCTCCGGGGGATGGTGATGCGGAGCAGCCAGGTGTTGTGTTGCCCCTCCGTGGGTAGGGGTGATGATCCCGGGGCCCGGTGATGAGATGTGAAGTGTAGGGCCTGGAGGGCGCAGGGACGCGGGGGCAGCGCTGTGCCTTGCGGCACTGTGGTACTCACTCAGCCTGAGACGTGGACACAGTTTGTACGGTAAACCAAACGGCTGGTAGGACGGTCCCACAGACGGCTGCACCTGCACTCCCGGAAGGTGACGGTGATGTCCCTCTTCCTTGCACCTATGTTGACTTGTGGTAGCTGTGGATTCCCTTTGGTTACCCGCTCCCCGACTGCAATCTGGGCCGGAGGAGCTCTACACTTTGCCCGCAGGCGCTGGCCCTGGGGAAACTGGTGCCCTGGCGGTGGCGGTGTCTCCCCGGTTCAGGTTGGGCTGTTGCCTTCAATCGGGACTTGGTTGTTGGGGGATCTGCGTCCCCGTCACTGACGGATTCGGCAAATTCGGCGACTCCTAGCCTTGCCGGGGTCCGAGAGGCCCCTGCCCTGGTGCTGACTGTCCTTCGGAACACTGCTCCAGACCACCGGGCACACAGCCAACGGGGTCCTTCCAGGAACTTCCAAACGGTCCCCCTCCAGACAGTCACCGCCGTTGCTGACCTTGCTGTTCTGGCCCTACACAAAGCTGGACCCTTCAGGCTGTCTTTCTCTTCTGTCACTTCGCCTGCTTTCCTCCTTTACTACTTTCACTTTCACTTTCTTAACTCCTCTACTTAGCTCCTCACACTTGCCCTGCCTGGGCTATCTTCCTGGTAACTTCCTGCCTCCAGAGTTGTGAGCTCCTCGGTGGGCGGAGCCAACCGCCTGGCCCACCCCCTGGTGTGCATCATCAGACTCCTGGAGGAAGGCAAGAAGGATTTGTAGGTTAGCATTGATGTGCCTACCTGGAGTGTGGGGTGTGGTGGTGTTGTGACCTGTGTCCCCTGGCTTGCCCAGGGCGACACATTCCCCCTTAGCAAAATGCAGACCGTCCGCGGGCTGCCGTCCTACACCGATTTTATTTTTCTGTAAAAAAGGGGTAACAGGGTTAAGAAAACATAAATAACATTTTTAATCAAAACTCTTCCCAAGACGGGAGGCACATTTACTTAAACGTTGCAACGGTTTACGGTCACGGTTTCCGCTCTCTCCCACCCAAGCAACCTGGCCCTGATGCTGCCCCTAAAACCCAGGCAGCACCCCTTGACCCACAGTCCAGCACAAGTTACCCGAGCGGGATCTGTCCTTCCCCTCCAGAGGGTGGCCACCGGTTCCTTTGGTGGCTGGGCCCTAGCCTACTCTGCTCAGGGCCCTCCCTCCAACCTGCCTCTCCGGAGACGGTATTGCGGAAACGGTAACGGTACCCAACATATTTACAAGCCACTTAACGTTTGTGGTGCCCTGCAAGTTCACGGGCTTGTCCATGGATAGTCCTCAATGCAAAACTTTAAACGGTCCCCACGGGGACAACGGTGCCGGCTCCTGCCGGTTCTAATCACAAAGCAAATCTGGTTACTGTTCGGTAATCATTTTTCATCATTTTCTTACTTTTAAACAAACTTGAACTCACTGGTGGTCCCAACGGGGACTGCCGCTACGGGCATCCGCTACCCTACTCGTACTTTTCTGCTGAGGCGGACCCGTCCTCTGCCACCGGCACATCAAACATGCACTGACATGCCTGCGGTGACAGGGGCACCCGGTAACCATTTCCACCGGCACGCGGGGTATGGACAGCCACGGGGTCTCCTACATAGCGGGAACACTCACTTGTCTCCTCAAACTCAGCAGCAGACCCGGGACTAGGGCCGAAGTCGTCATCTCGTGCTTCTGCGTCAGGCGGGTTGCCGCCAGCTGTCGCAGCCTCCTGGCCTCCAACATCCAGCACTTCAGCCCCTTCTGCGGTAGCACGGAGCAGCAGGTTAGGCGAGCTGACATTAAGGCGCCTCATAAGTAACGGCAAGGGCGATGCATAGGCCGAGACTAGGCCGGGCCCCTCAGCCGCAGCGGCCGGTCCTGGTAGGACATAGGGACGTGGGTCACCAGTCGGTTCTGCTACATCCATTCCCCCTCCGTACCTCGGGGCAGTTGTAAGCAGCTCCTCCACCTCGTTGGTCCACTGCTCCATCATCCGAAAGATCTGATCCTGCTGACGCTGGTGGAATTGCATCACCCGGGCCTTCATCCAGGCCACGGTCTCGGGCTCAGGGTCTGGCACAATCTCTACTGGAACTTCTGGCACCATGCTGTTAAGGGGCCGCGATTCTAGCGGTTCCCCCTGGTATACTTCAGGGACATCCCGGACGTCTGCAGCCGGCTGATCCGCCGGAGCGGCTGGGCAGGGTATCGCTACCGGTTGGGCGGGTAGCGGGCCTAATGGTGGGGCAGCAGCAGCTATTACGGGTAGCAGGGAGAGAGGTAGGGTGAGCAGAAGCCGGCCGGGCCCCTCAGCTCCAACGGCCGATCCCTCAGGAATACAGGGGCGTGGGTCGCTTACCCGCTCCTCCAATTCCTCTTCTGCCTCGCGTCTCCACATAGCAGCCACCACATCCGCCATGTCGGTCTCCCACTCCTCCAGGAGGAGTTGCATATGGGCCTGCAGACGATTACTCAGCGGGACGGTCCGGTCCCTCAACCACGTCGCCGTGCCAGGCGCGGGGGCTTCCCCGTTGTGAGCAGGGTTTTGCATCTTGATAACGAGGTCTTCCAGGAACCCAATATTGATGCAGAGTCCTGGCGTCTCTGCTTTATAGCCGCAGCTACATGCGTCCAGCCGCCATCGCGTCCCCCTTAGCTCTTTCCGGCCCCTCCTCTCTCGGGGTGGGGTTTTGGCCTTCGCGCCTCTACTGCTCGAGAAGACGCTCGAGCGGGAACTTTTCGCGCCAAAGATGGCGGCTTCTGAAATTATTCTGCCGGATACCTCCGGCGGTAACAAGGCGCACCTCTACCAGACGGCAGAGCGGTAAGATCCTGTTCGTGACGCCAAGTTGTCGCGGGCGGGGAGGAGGGTGTCAGCACACCACGCTCACCCCTTCTGCTCGGGTCCGGCAGCTGCTCCTGGTGGCTCGAGCTGTAGGCCGGATCCCGGGGTTTCTCGAGCGACACTCCTCGCCCGTGAGTGAAAGGGGGTGTTTGTTGGGTGTGGGGATTGTTATAGTTCGTGACGCCACCCACGGTTGTGGTGATTTCACCACCGCTGCTCTGTACGGGGCTCCCGGGGATGGTGATGCGGAGCAGCCAGGTGTTGTGTTGCCCCTCCGTGGGTAGGGGTGATGATCCCGGGGCCCGGTGATGAGATGTGAAGTGTAGGGCCTGGAGGGCGCAGGGACGCGGGGGCAGCGCTGTGCCTTGCGGCACTGTGGTACTCACTCAGCCTGAGACGTGGACACAGTTTGTACGGTAAACCAAACGGCTGGTAGGACGGTCCCACAGACGGCTGCACCTGCACTCCCGGTAGGTGACGGTGATGTCCCTCTTCCTTGCACCTATGTTGACTTGTGGTAGCGGTGGATTCCCTCCGGTTACCCGCTCCCCGACTGCAATCTGGGCCGGAGGAGCTCTACACTTTGCCCGCAGGCGCTGGCCCTGGGGAAACTGGTGCCCTGGCGGTGGCGGTGTCTCCCCGGTTCAGGTTGGGCTGTTGCCTTCAATCGGGACTTGGTTGTTGGGGGATCTGCGTCCCCGTCACTGACGGATTCGGCAAATTCGGCGACTCCTAGCCTTGCCGGGGTCCGAGAGGCCCCTGCCCTGGTGCTGACTGTCCTTCGGAACACTGCTCCAGACCACCGGGCACACAGCCAATGGGGTCCTTCCAGGAACTTCCAAACGGTCCCCCTCCAGACAGTCACCGCCGTTGCTGACCTTGCTGTTCTGGCCCTACACAAAGCTGGACCCTTCAGGCTGTCTTTCTCTTCTGTCACTTCGCCTGCTTTCCTCCTTTACTACTTTCACTTTCACTTTCTTAACTCCTCTACTTAGCTCCTCACACTTGCCCTACCTGGGCTTATCTGCCTGGTTACTTCCTGCCTCCAGAGTTGTGAGCTCCTCGGTGGGCGGAGACAACCGCCTGGCCCACCCCCTGGTGTGCATCATCAGACTCCTGGAGGAAGGCAACAAGGATTTGTAGGTTAGCATTGATGTGCCTACCTGGAGTGTGGGGTGTGGTGATGTTGTGACCTGTGTCCCCTGGCTTGCCCAGGGCGACACAGGTGCATAGTTCTGAGGAGTTATTTCTTTGTTTGGGATACTATATAAACTGGTCACATGATGTAATAAAGCAGAAACTTTCAGTGCACCAGTAAGTGTGAGTGCTGCAATGATTTCCCGAGCCCTGGTAAAAAAAATCTTATTAATTTGGAGTTCAAGATGCATAGAAGGAGTGTATTTCTCTCACAATGGTGTCAGAGCAGTCCCATATTTCTTGGACGGTAATGCTAATTTAGATCGTACGATTGATTCTTTCCTAATTGATTTATTGCAACATCATAACTATTACTTGTTTGATCTTTCTTTTTACAAATAGACCTCCGGCGTGGCAATGGTCTTGAGATACGCGCCAGCTTATGCCAGTATTTTTCTTGGATGGTGGGAAGCCACTATGGTTTACCCTTTACAGTCTTTCAAGGATCATAGCTACTGGTACCGCTACATAGACGATGTCTTGTTCATCTGGCCAGGTACTGAAGAAGATGAGTGCTTGTGTTTTCTATAGGAGCTCAATAATAATCACTGTAACATTAGGCTCACGTATTCCATCTTGCCTTATGCAGCCATTTTTCTAGATTTACAGATCTCAGTCATGGATGACAAGCTGTTGACGGTTTTCCATTGCAAACCTACAACTACGTATAGTCTATGCCATTTCACAGCTTTCATCCATTCCTCACTCGGAAAGGAGTTCCAGAGAGGCAATTCTTGTGTGTCCGGAGGATCTGCACAGAAGAAGAGGATTTTCTACATCAATCCAGGCATCTTTCGGAAGGGCTGACTACTAGGGGTTATCTAAGAAAAGTCATCTTGTCTGTCTATCAAAGAGCGAAAAAAGGAAAATCAGGCTTCACTTCTATCGTCTCGTTTTTTGGCATCTAAATCAACAACTCAGATTCATCACTGGTAATCACAACCAATGGGAGCAGGTAAGACGCCTTCTATTTAAACATTGGGACATTCCCATTTTGGATGCCCAAACTTCTTTGGTGGTCAGCAGCCAACCTCTACTCACAGCCCACCAAGCTCCAAATCTTGCTGATATCCTCTCCAGAAGCAATTTCTCCAGGCCACTACACAAGCTTAATAGGGGCTTTGTTCTTCAGAGTTCTTTTCCACATGGCAACTGTAACATCTGTTTCCACATGGCGCCTCCTTGTGATTTCTTTTCTAACCCCTTGGATTAAAGTACTTATAAACCTGCATCTTACATTAATTGCAAAATTAAAAATGTAACTTATGCTCTCACTTGTCCCTGCCACAAGGTGTAAGTCTCCAAACATCTCAAGAATTACGTCAGCAAACTCAAGAGCACCAGTCAATGATTAATTTGGTGGCCAATGACATAGAAAAACAAAAAACTATCACTCCACTGGCGGCCTATTTTGTGGCTCACCATCAAGGCAGGTATGATGGAATCCAAGCTGTGAGTCTGCAAAAATATCTGGGCATTGGCAGTGGTGGATGTTGTCACAAGTGGCTCCTACAAACGCAATCCCAGTGATATTCTGTGGCGCCCCTGATGCCTCAGTTCCCACATGGTACTGCACCTCACTGAAGATGGATCCAGAGGAAGTCGGTACTGGTTCCACTACACAACCAACAACCAACAAACCATACACACAACCAGGTTGCCCTCCCAACTGGGGAACGGGCTAGGGTCGGGTCTTAAGGTAGCCACCAAACGTGGGAGCTGCCACCCACTAGTGAGAGGGAACCAAGGGAGGAGCAGCCACCAGGGGGAGTTAGGAGCCAACACAACAGTTAGAGAGTTCTCCTCAGGAGAGGAAGTGACCAGACGGTTTTAACATTGGCTCTGGTGGGACTCAGGAGTCAATACGGTCGCCGAGGCAAGAGCTTAATTGCTCCATCGGGATCGCCTCAGTACAGGGTGCAGAATCCTAGGGTGGAACTAAGCAAGTGGTATCACCAGAATCTGCAGGACAGGGGGATTGCATGTCCCTCTGGTCACCAAAGTTCCCAGTGCACAGTGCCACACAGTCCAGGATCGAGATCCAAGTCCGGCCCCACTGTGGACTCGCAGCACCTGCATATGGGACAGGAGACCACAAGTCAAGAAACGGGGTCCCCAAGTAGCTTCCGGCCACGTAGATCCATCTCAACAGGCGCAAGCAGGAATGGCCCGGTCCGACCTCCAACGGATACGTGATCGACCGGGGACTCTGGGACAGCACTTGAACAGTGAGTAAATACACCTGGAATCGCAGAGACTGTGTCAGCCTGTTATTGCCGACACCCCACGCTTTGGCGCCAACGGCCATTACTACTCCCCTCATCATCCTCCCTGGGGCCCACTTCACCTGTGGGGAGCAGAACCATCTTTGCTGCTACTACCATCTTCCCCAGAGGACAGCGACAGCAGCGGCGGCTAACCCCTGGCCGCGTACCGCAGATGGCGTCATGGGACAATCCTCCTCAGTCTCATCCATTACAACTCCCATTATCCCATCCATCCCTTCCGAGGACACCTCGGGGTCATGAAATTGGGCAGGCCACCCGTGACATCCCCCTGGCCCTTCACTGGCTCGGCGACGAGTATCCCCCCAGGCCCCGTGGAGTGCTTCAATTCCATCTTTGCTCGGTGGCACTGTTGGGGCTTAACGATGAACTCCATTTCACAGGATTCTTGGGGTGACTGGGTTGAGCTGGTGCAGGGAGATGGGCGGCGGGAGGGCACTGTTGTACTCACGATTAGTAAACACACAAGTCTCTGGTAAACCAAGATGATGGTGGTCGGTGCCCGCAGCCGGCTGCAGTCTGGTCCCACGCCCGGTTGGTGGTCTCTGTCTTTCTCCTGCAACTAGTTTGTGATGGTTGACTACCTGCGCCTGCAACGTCAGGAGTCCGCTGCCCGGCTTGTAGTTGTCGGAGGAGCCCTTTGCCCGCAGACGCTGGCCCGTGGGATCTCTCTGCCGTGGCGGTGGCTTGCTATTCCCCTTGTTGGGCTGTTGTCTTCAGTCGGGACTTTGGGTGGGAAGGGACCTATAGTCCAATCAGTTAATTAGCTATCCCCCAGTAGCTTCTGGACCTAGCTTCAGGGTCTGAGTACCCCCCTTTGTGCTCCGGTTTCCGGGTCGGTTCCCTGGGTCGGTACTGGCAGGCCACTACCCTGTCCCGGTCCACCTCAGTTCCACCGAGCCGTCTTCCCGGCTCCTGCAGACAGAGGCCTCCGTATGCCTCCTAGCCAGAGGTACCAGGGCTCATACCCTGGCACCGGTCAGTTAGTTGCAGACCTGAGACACAGGCCTGACCTCCACTTAACTTCCAGACTAAACTCAAACTGAACTGGGTTTCCTGCCTCAGGCTCTCTGAACTCCTCGGTGGTTGTGTCCAACTGCCTGGCCACGCCCCCTGGTGTGTCCACCAAGCCCTGAGGCAGGTGACTAGGGTTTTAATGGTTGGCTGCTGTCACCTTGTTAGGGGACTGGTGTAGTGCGGGGCTCTATCTGTGACTACCTGGCTAGTCCAGGGCGTCACAGTATCTTCAGGCCTCATTCCAATAGGCATCCATGCCTCTGTGTTTCCTTACCTCAGGGACATGCCTACGGTTTATTACTATGGCTCCAAAGTCACATTCAGTTTGTTCTTGGGACATTTGTTTACAGCATTGCCTTCTTAGGGGTGCTTCACACACAGCGAGCTCGCTGCCGAGATCGCTGCTGAGTCACGCTTTTTGTGACGCAGCAGTGACCTCATTAGCGATCTCGCTGTGTGTGACATTGAGCAGCGATCTGGCCCCTGCTGCGAGATCGCTGCTCGTTACACACAGCCCTGGTTCGTTTTCTTCAAAGGCGCTCTCCCGCTGTGACACACAGATCGCTGTGTGTGACAGCGAGAGAGCGACAAATGAAGCGAGCAGGGAGCAGGAGCCGGCATCTGGCAGCTGCGGTAAGCTGTAACCAAGATAAACATCGGGTAACCAAGGTGGTTACCCGATATTTACCTTAGTTACCAGCCTCCGCAGCTCTCACGCTGCCTGTGCTGCCGGCTCCGGCTCTCTGCACATGTAGCTGCTGTACACATCGGGTTAATTAACCCGATGTGTACTGTAGCTAGGAGAGCAAGGAGCCAGCGCTAAGCTAAGCGGTGTGCGCTGGTAACTAATGTAAACATCGGGTAACCATACCCGATGTTTACCTTAGTTACCAGTGTCCGCAGCTTCCAGACGCCGGCTCCGTGCAAGCGCAGCGTCGCTTGCACATTGCTGCTGGCTGGGGGCTGGTCACTGGTCGCTGGTGAGATCTGCCTGTTTGACAGCTCACCAGCGACCATGTAGCGATGCAGCAGCGATCCTGACCAGGTCAGATCGCTGGTCGGATCGCTGCTGCATCGCTAAAGTGTGAAGGTACCCTAAGTCTTATACGTTATCATCTTGGCCTGTTTTTTTTTGCTTTATCTCATTTTTGTGTTCTTGCCCTGCATTCAATGCTCTGTCTTTATTAACTTATATTTCAGGAAAGTGGCATGTCTACTGGTGACCCCCTCATATTCCGCATGTCCCTAAGGGACACTGACCACAGCAACAATGCTGGACACACAGTATTGTTTACGATTTATAATTTATGGGGTTTGTCACCGGGTCCTTCTCCCATATCACACAATCAACAGAGCGAGAGATGAGTGAACAATCCAACGAACATTTATTCCATGGAATACAGAAGGTCCATAAAATAATCCACCACATGGAGAGTAAAGTAGTCCAGTAATGGGATAAATGTCTCCGGGATGAGTCACAATCCTCAAGCAGTCCTTTTCCAGGGAAATCAGGGTTTCTCAACGGCTCTCAAGGGTGCTGCCTGTAACTGCAGCTTCACCCCCAGGGGAAGAACCTTCCTGCTTCTCTCTTCTCCTTCTCAGATAGACTGAATAATATCCCAGGTAAGCAGAGATTTGGGTGGATTCCAGGCCCCCTCCCCCAGAGTTAGGGACAAAAGCACTGCAGGGGGTGATTAACCTGCAAACAGGACAATGTACACACAAGGCAAGCAATTGGTAACTGAGGTGAGGTAATTAACCTGCAGACAAGACTAGGAATAAACAGAATGAATGGAGCAAGGCTCCTAAAATATGAACCTACACAAAATGATACACAACCCATAATATCCCAGGGTGCTATTGACCATTTGTCCAGAATAACGACACTAGATGTATACTGATTACCAGTTTTAATTCCTATAATGTGCATGGCTATATAGGACAATTGTCCTTATTAATGACGTTGGACATATCCCATTGCTATATTGTGTTAACAAGATTTTTTATTTTGTACAGGTGTGCCTCATTAATAGGGGTTTGTCACATACCATTGTAGGGGGGTGTACGTGTATATTAGGTTACATTCCGCTATATTTTCTACGTTGATTATTTGGTCTATTTATATCAGAGCACAGTCTCCTCTTTATGTCCTTTTTATCATTTGAGTTGGAAGGAAGATACAGCGATGAATAGGACAGCATTCCAAAAATGTTAAAACTTCACGTTTATTGTGCAAAAGTTGAAATTGGCAACATGACCATGTATTAAGAGAAAAATCAACTAGTTTTTGGTTGTAAATGCCTGAACGAAAAACCCTGTTACAGTAATATAACACAGGGGAAGGAGGACAGACAGGGGGGCATAGACAAAAGGATATGCAACAAACTTCACTACTGGAGCCAAACACCAGGGCTCCAGATGACACAGCTCCAACAACATAACTCCAACACCTTATCTCCAGCAGCCACTAGAGACTTCCTCCCTTCAAGGTGGTCAGAATAGAATGAATCTATTACCAACATTAGGTGATGGATTATGTGACTATTTAAAGAGAAGGGGACTCTGGTCACAAACCTAAGTAGGAGCCACCAAGAAGAAAAATGTCATTAACCCTTGCTGCACCAAAAGAACGCAATCACAATTAAAAGCCACAGTTTCACAAGTTCGCGTGAAGCTCAGATTCCCGAGTTGTCAGAAGTCTCCTAATAACAAGAGATACTCGTGACATTCGGACTCTTTTCAGTTGACAAAAGACACGGTGGTTCCTTCACCTTGTGACTTGTAACCATTCTGGTTTGTTGGAAGGTGGCGCTCCAAGCAGAGCAACTCCTTCAGACGTTGGTCCTGCTCTGGACCTCTCTATAGCTAAGTTGGGGTTAAGGGATCGGTACATTCTCTCCTCCTACCACATACTGTGCCACAGAAGCATTTAGTGATTTAGCCTTTACAGATATAAAGAATATTATTCAACAGCAACGTCTTGGACATTTCCCGATTTAGCAATATCTTTCCAAAATTGAAAAATAAGCAATTAGTTCCCTCAAAAACAGATCACAATAAAACCCGCTGATAAAGGGGACGTAATTGTGGTGATGGCCCATATTGCATTGAAATGAAAAAAAAAAATCCCACGTGACCCAACTCCATCCATCAGAAAGAATACAACAAGATCTAACCAATTGTCTACATCTGAATACCATTTATCAAAAAACGCCTACACAGGTAACTAATCCCCATCCCATTACTCCAGTCTTCTATATAATTCCCAAAATTCCCAAGCGATACACTGGAGTCTTCCATATTTATAAATATTTCTAGAAAAAATTCTTACACCAATGGTCAATGAATCCCAGTCTTTTCTACTTGACACAGGACATTTTCTCATCATCATCCAGAACCTAACATCCATTCCCCCGATAGCATACGAGTAACTCTGGACAAAGTCCCACATGACAAAGGTTTACAATGACCAATCTGCCAAGAGACTCGTATTTAACCACTCAGTCCACGTGTTTTGCTCTTTTGACCATTGTTCTTGATGGGAATTTCTTCCTTTCTGGGGGATGATTTTTACCTTCAGATTTGTGGTACTCCCTTACACCTGCTTATGCCAATTACCACATGAACCAATTTGAAAATAACTTCATCTATACTAATGAGTTATTCCTACAACACGCTATCTGGTGGTAAAAATATATAGACGACATTTTTTTGCATTTTGCGAGGCGCTATAGATTCTCTCACATCTTTTGTTTTACATCTAAACTCTGTCAGAACCGAATAACAATTTTCTTGAAATTATGACAATCTCCATTCCTGGATATGCTGGTGGCGAGAAACGAAGAGGGATTATTCACCCCAGACCTGTACACAAAACCAACAGACCACCAATGCTTTATTCCATTATTAGAGCAGTTATCCGAGATCCGCTTAAGACAATCTTCTCTGATCACAATTCAAAAGGATTTCTAGGATAGTATCCAATAAATCTGTTCTCACTAAATTAGATGAGATGGCAAAAAAAATCCACAATAGAAATGATCCCAAACATCTCTTGGAACATGAGAAAGCCAGGGCCTTAATCACTCAGACTCCCACTGTAGAAAAAATTCAGAGCAGTATGGTCCCCTTTGGTCACACATATCATCCTCTAATGCTAAAAACCTATACCAGTATCCGTAAACACTGGTCTTTATTGAACAAAGCTTATCCCAACATATTGGCATTCAAATCACCAACATAGATCTGCACCAAAAGACCACAAAATATTAGGAATTGTGAGGAGCTGGCTGTAGACTAAATACTAATGGTACAATAGACATAGAGCGGATCCCATAGCTCTAAGAGATTTGAACTTTTTACATCTTGGAACGCCAGTTATGTTAATCTTATTGTCGTGTTTTATAAGAGATTGCTTGCTTGTGTGTCAGTTTAAGATACACAATTTGAAGGGGGAAGGGGTTCTAGATATGTGTATTCTAGTTGGCCTACATGGATTTTAATGTAATCAGGTCTACGGTAGGAGTCATTGTCCTGCATTTGGTGGGAGATTGTGTGTCTATTGTTCCCCTCTGCATGGTGTTGTCCCCCTAATACACAAACCTATAGACTGGCCGGAGATGGCCCTCCTTCATTCTTGGTATTACATGAAAAAAAAATGTCTAAGGGGGTGTGTCTGAAGAGCACGTCTAGCCATTCAAGGGACTGATCCCAGGAGAGGGAGAACAATAAGCCACATATTTGCTATGTGAGGGAGTTGGTGCTGTGATGGGGAGGAGCGAGAATCTGTTGCCATGGCCAGGTCCTAGTGTCCATGAATGGACTAGAGATATTGGACCTGGGATACACGTGCTACAGTCGTGATAGCCATTGTCTGGATTTCAGCAACTACTGTTTGCATTTGAGGAACTATCCTAAGGACTATTCTTGATATCTGTCATCTGGATTTGAGGAACTATCCTAAGGATCATTCTTGATATCTGTCATCTGGATTTGAGAAACTATCCTAAGGACCATTGTTGATATCTGTTGTTCGGATTTGAGAACTATACTAAGGATCATTCATGATATCTGTCATCTGGATTTGAGGAACTATACTAAGGATCATTCTTGATATCTGTCATCTGGATTTGAGGAACTATCCTAAGGACTATTGTTTATATCTGTTGTCTGGATTTGAGGAACTATCCTAAGGACTATTCTTGATATCTGTCATCTGGATTTGAGGAACTATCCTAAGGACTATTGTTTATTTCCGTCGTCTGGATTTGAGCAACTATGCTAAGGACTATTGTTGACATGTGTTGTCTGGATTTGAGGAACTATTCTAAGGACTATTGTTGATATCTATTGTCTGGATTTGAGGAACTATCCTAAAGACCATTGTTGATATATGTTGTCTAGATTTGAGGAACTATTATAAGGACTATTGTTGATATCCCTGTGTGGATTTGAGGAATTATCCTAAGGACTATTGTTGATATCCATTGTCTGGATTTGAGAAACTATCCTAAGGACTATTGTTGATATTCGTTATCTAGATTTGAGAAACTATCCTAAGAACCATTGTTGATATCTGTTCTCTGGATTTGAGGAACTATACTAAGGACTAATGTTGACATGTGTCGTCTGGATTTGAGGAATTATCCTAAGGACTATTGTTGATATCTGTCGTCTGGAGGAGCACAAGGGCTATTTTAAATAAATCTCGTTGCATCGTTAACCTACCTAGGTGATTAATACGACCCATGAGCTCAGATCTTCACCGGGATGATCTAGTTACAGCAGCTTTAGGCAGAAACAGCTTACAAAATGTGTCCTTAGCACGCGACAAATGCATCTATTCCCTCGACTAAGGCGGCTTTGCACACTACGATATCGCAGGTGCGATGTTGGTGGGGTCAAATTGAAAGTGACGCACATCCGGCATCGCATGCGACATCGTAGTGTGTAAATCCTTTTTGATACGATTAGCAAAAGCATCGTTATCGTATCATCGTTGTAGGGTCCGACGTTTCCATAATGCCGCTGCAGCCACAGGTGCCATGTTGTTCCTAGTTCCTGCGGCAGCACACATCGCTGTGTGTGAAGCCGCAGGAGCGAGGAACATCTCCTACCTGCGTCACCGCGGCTCACGCCAGCTATGCGGAAGGAAGGAGGTGGGCGGGATGTTTACATTCTGCTCATCTTTGCCCCTCCACTCCTATTGACCGCCTACTGTGTGACGTTGCTGTGACGCTGCACGACCCGCCCCCTTAGGAAGGAGGCGGTTCACCGGCCAGAGTGATATCGCAGGGCAGGTGAGTGCACGTGAAGCTGCCGTAGGGATAATGTTTACTACAGCAGCTATCACAAGATATCGCAGCTGCGACGGGGGCGGGGACTATCGCGCTCGACATCGCTACAATCGGCTTGCAATGTCGCAACGTGCAAAGTGCCCCTTACACCCACAAACAGGCAAAACCTATCCACTGATGCCACCAACGATTTCTATACATGGGAATCACATTTCGTGTCCTATGTCACACAATGTTCATGTGGTCTACTATCTGCCAGTGACACTGCCAGGCACATCAGGGACAGAATTGCAAGTCGGACGTCCACCATCAGATGCCACACGATATAGCTATCATTTCCTCACCATTTTCCATGGCTAGACGTGGTCACAGTTGTGATTGTAAGTAATCCAACATTTACCTAGAGAAAGCCGAGGTGGGAACCATATACGATTCCTGAGGCCTGAATTGGAGTCACACACCCCAGACGCTCCCCACGGGGCTGCACCAGGAGCTGGAGATACTAATCCGGTAAGGCTGCTTTCACACCTCCGGTTTTTCTTCTGCGGCACAATCCGGCACTTTGCAGGAAAATCGCAACCGTTTTTTTTTTGCTGCCGGTTGCGTTTTTTCTGCATAGACTTTAATTAGTGCCGCATTGTGCCGCATGGGCTCCCGTTCGGTCCGTTTTTTGCTGCATGCGGCAGATTTAGCCGATGCGGCGGCCGGATGGAACGTTGCCTGGCACGTTTTTTCGTGTGGCAAAAAAAACCGTATCGCGCCGCATTCGGCCGATGCGGCGCATTTTTCAATGCATGCCTATGGCGGCCGGATGCGGCGCGATGCGGCAAAACCCGCATCCGGCCGCCGCATGCTGTTTTTGCCACTGCGCATGCTCTGTAGCATGCCGCAAGCGGCAAAAACCGGACGGGCCGCATGGGAAAAACGTATGCAAAGGATGCGGTGTTTTCGCCGCATCCGTTGCATAGCTTGCACAGCCGGATTGAGCCGCAGAGCTGAAGCCGGATGTGTGAAAGTAGCCTAACATCTGGATTAGGATTCTGGTCGCCTGGAGAAGATGTGGCGTCTGAGCCCAGCTCTACGTCACCATCTAGTGGTAATATGAAAGATGGCAGGCTATGGCAGAGAACTGAGAAATGCTGAACATTCTGCTTCATCAAACCGATCCCAAGTAACTAATGTCAGATCTTCATCCACAAGAGGAACCTATGGAATCACACGTCTGAGCATGGACGTCACCAGAGGGATAGACCGGAACCACAGCCACTGTTTGAAATGGGAAATGGGGCCAAATTAATTGGGAGAAAACAAAGTGACGGGGGCTACAACAAGTGCGCATGGGGTGTGGATGGTGGAGTCTGGGCTTCAGCAAGCCGCGGATGAGTCCTGGGCAGTCTGTATGTAGCCTACTGATTGGCTGAGCAGATACTGCTGCCTGCGCAGTGTTTGTCCTGATGTGTTCTGCGCATGCTCTGGTCACACAGACCGCCCAGGACAGCTTGAGGGACGGCCGTGCCTTATTATACTGAGGGGTCCTCTTAATGGTTAAACATTGCAGTTTATGTAAATGTAAAAAAAACTATTAAACATAAAAAATGTATAAAATATAAACAGATTCCCACAAACAAAATACAAACAGCACACACTAATGGTATCTGTAGAATATACAGAGCAACATGCAGCTGAGACCAGAGGTTTCCTCCACTCTCTATACAGACACATCTGCAAGTTTTTCCCTCGTCTCTATACAGACACATCTGCAGGTTTTTCCCTCCGCTCTCTATACAGACACATCTGGAGGTTTTTCCCTCGTCTCTATACAGACCCATCTGCAGGTTTTCCCTCCACTCTCTATACAGACACATCTGGAGGTTTTTCCCTCGTCTCTATACAGACCCATCTGCAGGTTTTTCCCTCCACTCTCTATACAGACACATCTGCAGGTTTTTCCCTCCACTCTCTATAAAGACACATCTGCAGGATTTCCCCTCCGTTCTCTTTACAGACACATCTGGAGGTTTTTCCCTCCACTCTCTATACAGACATATCTGCAGGTTTTTCTCTCCGCTCTCTATACAGACACATCTGCATTTTTTTTCCCTCTGCTCTCTATACAAACACATCTACAGGTTTTTACCTCCACTCTCTATACAAACACATCTGCAGGTTTTTTCCTCCACTCTCTATAAGGACACATCTGCAGGTTTTTCCCTCCACTGTCTATAAAGACACATCTGCAGGTTTTTCCATCCGCTCTCTATACAGACACTTCTGCAGGTTTTTCCCCTCTGCTCTCTATAGAGACACATCTGCAGGTTTTTCCCTGCTGTCTCTATACAGACACATCTGCAGGTTTTTCCCTCCGCTCTCTATACAGACACATCTGCAGATTTTTCCCTCTTCTCTCTATACAGACACATCTGCAGGTTTTTCCCTCCCCTCTCTATAAAGACACATCTGCAGTTGTTTCCCTCTGCTCTCTATACAGACACATCTGCAGGTTTTTCCCTCCGCTCTCTATACAGACACATCTGCAGGTTTTTCTCTCCGCTCTCTATACAGACACATCTGCATTTTTTCCCCTCTGCTCTATATACAGACACATCTGCAGGTTTTTCCCTCCGCTCTCTATACAGACACATCTGCAGGGTTTTCCCTCCGCTCTCTATACAAACACATCTGCAGGTTTTTCCCTCCACTCTCTATACAGACACATCTGCAGGTTTTTCTCTCCTCTCTCTATACAGACAGATCTGCAGGTTTTTCCCTCCGCTCTCTATACAGACACATCTGCAGGTTTTTCCCTCCGCTCTCTATACAGACACATCTGCAGGTTTTTCCCTCCACTCTCTATAGAGACACATCTACAGGTTTTTCCCTCCACTCTCTATACAGACACATCTGAAGGTTTTTTCCCTCCACTCTCTATAAAGACACATCTGCAGGTTTTCCCTCCGCTCTCTATAAAGATACATCTGCAGGTTTTTACCTCCGCTTTCTATACAGACACGTCTACAGGTTTTTCTCTCCGCTCTCTATACAGACACATCTGCAGGTTTTTCCCTCCACTCTCTATAGAGACACATCTACAGGCTTTTCCTCCACTCTCTATACAGACACATCTGAAGGTTTTTTCCCTCTGCTCTCTATAAAGACACATCTGCAGGTTTTCCCTCCGCTCTCTATAAAGATACATCTGCAGGTTTTTACCTCTGCTTTCTATACAGACACGTCTACAGGTTTTTCTCTCCACTCTCTATACAGACACATCTGCAGGTTTTTCTTTCCGCACTCTATACAGACACATCTGCATTTTTTTCCCTCTGCTCTCTATACAGACACATCTGCAGGTTTTTCCCTCCACTCTCTATACAGACACATCTGAAGGTTTTTTCCCTCTGCTCTCTATAAAGACACATCTGCAGGTTTTGCCTCCGCTCTCTATAAAGATACATCTGCAGGTTTTTACCTCTGCTTTCTATACAGACACGTCTCCAGGTTTTTCTCTCCACTCTCTATAAAGACACATCTGCAGGTTTTTCTTTCCGCTCTCTATACAGACACATCTCCAGGTTTTTCCTCCGTTCTCTATACAGACACATCTGCAGGTTTTTCCTCTGCTCTCTATACAGACACATCTGCAGGTTTTTCCCTCCGCTCTCTATACAGACACATCTGCAGGTTTTTCCCTCTGCTCTCTATACAGACACATCTGCAGGTTTTTTCCTCCGCTCTCTATACAGACACATCTGCAGGTTTTTCCCTCCTTTCTCTATAAAGACCCATCTGCAGGTTTTCCCTCCACTCTCTATACAGACACATCTGCAGGTTTTTCCCTCCGCTCTCTATACAGACACATCTGCAGGTTTTTCCTCCGTTCTCTATACAGACACATCTGCAGGTTTTTCCCTCCGCTCTCTATACAGACACATCTGCAGGTTTTTCCTCCACTCTCTATACAGACACATCTGCAGGTTTTTCCTCCACTCTCTATACAGACACATCTGCAGGTTTTTCCCTCCGCTCTCTATACAGACACATCTGCAGGTTTTTTCCTCCACTCTCTATACAGACACATCTGCAGGTTTTTCCCTCCTCTCTCTATACAGACACATCTGAAGGTTTTTCCTCCACTCTCTATACAGACACATCTGCAGGTTTTTCCCTCTGCTCTCTATACAGGCACATCTGCAGGTTTTTCCCTCCGCTCTCTATACAGACATATCTGCAGGTTTTTCCCTCCGCTCTCTATACAGACACATCTGCAGGTTTTTCCCTCCGCTCTCTATACAGACACATCTGCAGGTTTTTCCCTCCGCTCTCTATACAGACACATCTGCAGGTTTTTCCCTCCGCTCTCTATACAGACACATCTGCAGGTTTTTCCCTCCGCTCTCTATACCGACACATCTGCAGGTTTTTCCCTCCACTCTCTATACAAACACATCTGCAGGTTTTTTCCTCCACTCTCTATAAGGACACATCTGCAGGTTTTTCCCTCCACTGTCTATAAAGACACATCTGCAGGTTTTTCCATCCGCTCTCTATACAGACACTTCTGCAGGTTTTTCCCCTCTGCTCTCTATAGAGACACATCTGCAGGTTTTTCCCTGCTGTCTCTATACAGACACATCTGCAGGTTTTTCCCTCCGCTCTCTATACAGACACATCTGCAGATTTTTCCCTCTTCTCTCTATACAGACACATCTGCAGGTTTTTCCCTCCCCTCTCTATAAAGACACATCTGCAGTTGTTTCCCTCTGCTCTCTATACAGACACATCTGCAGGTTTTTCCCTCCGCTCTCTATACAGACACATCTGCAGGTTTTTCTCTCCGCTCTCTATACAGACACATCTGCATTTTTTCCCCTCTGCTCTCTATACAGACACATCTGCAGGTTTTTCCCTCCGCTCTCTATACAGACACATCTGCAGGGTTTTCCCTCCGCTCTCTATACAAACACATCTGCAGGTTTTTCCCTCCACTCTCTATACAGACACATCTGCAGGTTTTTCTCTCCTCTCTCTATACAGACAGATCTGCAGGTTTTTCCCTCCGCTCTCTATACAGACACATCTGCAGGTTTTTCCCTCCGCTCTCTATACAGACACATCTGCAGGTTTTTCCCTCCACTCTCTATAGAGACACATCTACAGGTTTTTCCCTCCACTCTCTATACAGACACATCTGAAGGTTTTTTCCCTCCACTCCCTATAAAGACACATCTGCAGGTTTTCCCTCCGCTCTCTATAAAGATACATCTGCAGGTTTTTACCTCCGCTTTCTATACAGACACGTCTACAGGTTTTTCTCTCCGCTCTCTATACAGACACATCTGCAGGTTTTTCCCTCCACTCTCTATAGAGACACATCTACAGGCTTTTCCTCCACTCTCTATACAGACACATCTGAAGGTTTTTTCCCTCTGCTCTCTATAAAGACACATCTGCAGGTTTTCCCTCCGCTCTCTATAAAGATACATCTGCAGGTTTTTACCTCTGCTTTCTATACAGACACGTCTACAGGTTTTTCTCTCCACTCTCTATACAGACACATCTGCAGGTTTTTCTTTCCGCACTCTATACAGACACATCTGCATTTTTTTCCCTCTGCTCTCTATACAGACACATCTGCAGGTTTTTCCCTCCACTCTCTATACAGACACATCTGAAGGTTTTTTCCCTCTGTTCTCTATAAAGACACATCTGCAGGTTTTCCCTCCGCTCTCTATAAAGATACATCTGCAGGTTTTTACCTCTGCTTTCTATACAGACACGTCTCCAGGTTTTTCTCTCCACTCTCTATAAAGACACATCTGCAGGTTTTTCTTTCCGCTCTCTATACAGACACATCTCCAGGTTTTTCCTCCGTTCTCTATACAGACACATCTGCAGGTTTTTCCTCTGCTCTCTATACAGACACATCTGCAGATTTTTCCCTCCGCTCTCTATACAGACACATCTGCAGGTTTTTCCCTCTGCTCTCTATACAGACAAATCTGCAGGTTTTTTCCTCCGCTCTCTATACAGACACATCTGCAGGTTTTTCCCTCCTTTCTCTATAAAGACCCATCTGCAGGTTTTCCCTCCACTCTCTATACAGACACATCTGCAGGTTTTTCCCTCCGCTCTCTATACAGACACATCTGCAGGTTTTTCCTCCGTTCTCTATACAGACACATCTGCAGGTTTTTCCCTCCGCTCTCTATACAGACACATCTGCAGGTTTTTCCTCCACTCTCTATACAGACACATCTGCAGGTTTTTCCTCCACTCTCTATACAGACACATCTGCAGGTTTTTCCCTCCGCTCTCTATACAGACACATCTGCAGGTTTTTTCCTCCACTCTCTATACAGACACATCTGCAGGTTTTTCCCTCCTCTCTCTATACAGACACATCTGAAGGTTTTTCCTCCACTCTCTATACAGACACATCTGCAGGTTTTTCCCTCTGCTCTCTATACAGGCACATCTGCAGGTTTTTCCCTCCGCTCTCTATACAGACATATCTGCAGGTTTTTCCCTCCGCTCTCTATACAGACACATCTGCAGGTTTTTCCCTCCGCTCTCTATACAGACACATCTGCAGGTTTTTCCCTCCGCTCTCTATACAGACACATCTGCAGGTTTTTCCCTCCGCTCTCTATACAGACACATCTGCAGGTTTTTCCCTCCGCTCTCTATACAGACATATCTGCAGGTTTTTCCCTCCGCTCTCTATACAGACACATCTGCAGGTTTTTCCCTCCGCTCTCTATACAGACACATCTGCAGGTTTTTCCCTCTGCTCTCTATACAGACACATCTGCAGCTTTTTCCCTCCGCTCTCTATACAGACACATCTGCAGGTTTTTCCCTCTGCTCTCTATACAGACACATCTGCAGGTTTTTTCCTCCGCTCTCTATACAGACACATCTGCAGGTTTTTCCCTCTTTTCTCTATAAAGACCCATCTGCAGGTTTTCCCTCCACTCTCTATACAGACACATCTGCAGGTTTTTCCTCCGTTCTCTATACAGACACATCTGCAGGTTTTTTCCTCCGCTCTCTATACAGACACATCTGCAGGTTTTTCCTCCACTCTCTATACAGACACATCTGCAGGTTTTTCCTCCACTCTCTATACAGACACATCTGCAGGTTTTTCCCTCCGCTCTCTATACGGACACATCTGCAGGTTTTTTCCTCCACTCTCTATACAGACACATCTGCAGGTTTTTCCCTCCTCTCTCTATAAAGACACATCTGCAGGTTTTTCCTCCACTCTCTATACATACACATCTGCAGGTTTTTCCTCCGCTCTCTATAAAGACACATCTGCAGGTTTTTCCTCCACTCTCTATACAGACACATCTGCAGGTTTTTTCCTCCGCTCTCTATACAGACACATCTGCAGGTTTTTCCCTCCTCTCTCTATAAAGACACATCTGCAGGTTTTTCCTCCACTCTCTATACAGACACATCTGCAGGTTTTTCCCTCTGCTCTCTATACAGGCACATCTGCAGGTTTTTCCCTCCGCTCTCTATACAGACACATCTGCAGGTTTTTCTCTCTGCTCTCTATACAGACACATCTGCAGGTTTTTTCCTCCGCTCTCTATATAGACACATCTGCAGGTTTTTCCCTCCTCTCTCTATAAAGACCCATCTGCAGGTTTTCCCTCCACTCTCTATACAGACACATCTGCAGGTTTTTCCTCCGTTCTCTATACAGACACATCTGCAGGTTTTTCCCTCCGCTCTCTATACAGACACATCTGCAGGTTTTTCCTCTGCTCTCTATAAAGACACATCTGCAGGTTTTTCCTCCACTCTCTATAGAGACACATCTGCAGGTTTTTCCCTACGCTCTCTATACAGACACATCTGCAGGTTTTTTCCTCCGCTCTCTATACAGACACATCTGCAGGTTTTTCCTCCACTCTCTATAAAGACACATCTGCAGGTTTTTCCTCCACTCTCTATACAGACACATCTGCAGGTTTTTCCCTCTGCTTTCTATATAGACACATCTGCAGGTTTTTCTCTCCGCTCTCTATACAGACACATCTGCAGGTTTTTCCCTCCGCTCTCTATACAGACACATCTGCAGGTTTTTCCCTCCACTCTCTATACAGACACATCTGCAGGTTTTTTCCTCCGCTCTCTATACAGACACATCTGCAGGTTTTTCCCTCCTCTCTATAAAGACACATCTGCAGGTTTTTCCTCCACTCTCTATACAGACACATCTGCAGGTTTTTCCCTCTGCTCTCTATACAAACACATCTGCAGGTTTTTCCCTCTGCTCTCTATACAGACACATCTGCAGGTTTTTCCCTCCGCTCTCTATACAGACACATCTGCAGGTTTTTCCCTCCGCTCTCTATACAGACACATCTGCAGGTTTTTCCCTCCGCTCTCTATACAGACACATCTGCAGGTGTTTCCCTCCGCTCTCTATACAGACACATCTGCAGGTTTTTTCCTCCGCTCTCTATACAGACACATCTGCAGGTTTTTCCTCTGCTCTCTATACAGACACATCTGCAGGTTTTTCCCTCCGCTCTCTATACAGACACATCTGCAGGTTTTTCCCTCTGCTCTCTATACAGACACATCTGCAGGTTTTTTCCTCCGCTCTCTATACAGACACATCTGCAGGTTTTTCCCTCCTTTTTCTATAAAGACCCATCTGCAGGTTTTCCCTCCACTCTCTATACAGACACATCTGCAGGTTTTTCCCTCCGCTCTCTATACAGACACATCTGCAGGTTTTTCCTCCGTTCTCTATACAGACACATCTGCAGGTTTTTCCCTCCGCTCTCTATACAGACACATCTGCAGGTTTTTCCTCCACTCTCTATACAGACACATCTGCAGGTTTTTCCTCCACTCTCTATACAGACACATCTGCAGGTTTTTCCCTCCGCTCTCTATACAGACACATCTGCAGGTTTTTTCCTCCACTCTCTATACAGACACATCTGCAGGTTTTTCCCTCCTCTCTCTATACAGACACATCTGAAGGTTTTTCCTCCACTCTCTATACAGACACATCTGCAGGTTTTTCCCTCTGCTCTCTATACAGGCACATCTGCAGGTTTTTCCCTCCGCTCTCTATACAGACATATCTGCAGGTTTTTCCCTCCGCTCTCTATACAGACACATCTGCAGGTTTTTCCCTCCGCTCTCTATACAGACACATCTGCAGGTTTTTCCCTCCGCTCTCTATACAGACACATCTGCAGGTTTTTCCCTCCGCTCTCTATACAGACACATCTGCAGGTTTTTCCCTCCGCTCTCTATACAGACATATCTGCAGGTTTTTCCCTCCGCTCTCTATACAGACACATCTGCAGGTTTTTCCCTCCGCTCTCTATACAGACACATCTGCAGGTTTTTCCCTCTGCTCTCTATACAGACACATCTGCAGCTTTTTCCCTCCGCTCTCTATACAGACACATCTGCAGGTTTTTCCCTCTGCTCTCTATACAGACACATCTGCAGGTTTTTTCCTCCGCTCTCTATACAGACACATCTGCAGGTTTTTCCCTCTTTTCTCTATAAAGACCCATCTGCAGGTTTTCCCTCCACTCTCTATACAGACACATCTGCAGGTTTTTCCCTCCGCTCTCTATACAGACACATCTGCAGGTTTTTCCTCCGTTCTCTATACAGACACATCTGCAGGTTTTTTCCTCCGCTCTCTATACAGACACATCTGCAGGTTTTTCCTCCACTCTCTATACAGACACATCTGCAGGTTTTTCCTCCACTCTCTATACAGACACATCTGCAGGTTTTTCCCTCCGCTCTCTATACGGACACATCTGCAGGTTTTTTCCTCCACTCTCTATACAGACACATCTGCAGGTTTTTCCCTCCTCTCTCTATAAAGACACATCTGCAGGTTTTTCCTCCACTCTCTATACATACACATCTGCAGGTTTTTCCTCCGCTCTCTATAAAGACACATCTGCAGGTTTTTCCTCCACTCTCTATACAGACACATCTGCAGGTTTTTTCCTCCGCTCTCTATACAGACACATCTGCAGGTTTTTCCCTCCTCTCTCTATAAAGACACATCTGCAGGTTTTTCCTCCACTCTCTATACAGACACATCTGCAGGTTTTTCCCTCTGCTCTCTATACAGGCACATCTGCAGGTTTTTCCCTCCGCTCTCTATACAGACACATCTGCAGGTTTTTCTCTCTGCTCTCTATACAGACACATCTGCAGGTTTTTTCCTCCGCTCTCTATATAGACACATCTGCAGGTTTTTCCCTCCTCTCTCTATAAAGACCCATCTGCAGGTTTTCCCTCCACTCTCTATACAGACACATCTGCAGGTTTTTCCTCCGTTCTCTATACAGACACATCTGCAGGTTTTTCCCTCCGCTCTCTATACAGACACATCTGCAGGTTTTTCCTCTGCTCTCTATAAAGACACATCTGCAGGTTTTTCCTCCACTCTCTATAGAGACACATCTGCAGGTTTTTCCCTACGCTCTCTATACAGACACATCTGCAGGTTTTTTCCTCCGCTCTCTATACAGACACATCTGCAGGTTTTTCCTCCACTCTCTATAAAGACACATCTGCAGGTTTTTCCTCCACTCTCTATACAGACACATCTGCAGGTTTTTCCCTCTGCTTTCTATATAGACACATCTGCAGGTTTTTCTCTCCGCTCCCTATACAGACACATCTGCAGGTTTTTCCCTCCGCTCTCTATACAGACACATCTGCAGGTTTTTCCCTCCACTCTCTATACAGACACATCTGCAGGTTTTTTCCTCCGCTCTCTATACAGACACATCTGCAGGTTTTTCCCTCCTCTCTATAAAGACACATCTGCAGGTTTTTCCTCCACTCTCTATACAGACACATCTGCAGGTTTTTCCCTCTGCTCTCTATACAAACACATCTGCAGGTTTTTCCCTCTGCTCTCTATACAGACACATCTGCAGGTTTTTCCCTCCGCTCTCTATACAGACACATCTGCAGGTTTTTCCCTCCGCTCTCTATACAGACACATCTGCAGGTTTTTCCCTCCGCTCTCTATACAGACACATCTGCAGGTGTTTCCCTCCGCTCTCTATACAGACACATCTGCAGGTTTTTTCCTCCGCTCTCTATACAGACACATCTGCAGGTTTTTCCCTCCGCTCTCTATAAAGACACATCTGCAGGTTTTTCCTCCACTCTCTATACAGACACATCTGCAGGTTTTTCCCTCTGCTCTCTATACAAACACATCTGCAGGTTTTTCCCTCTGCTCTCTATACAGACACATCTGCAGGTTTTTCCCTCCGCTCTCTATACAGACACATCTGCAGGTTTTTCCCTCCGCTCTATACAGACACATCTGCAGGTTTTTCTCACTATCTGACATGAAATCAGAATAAACCTTTCCCATTTTAAGTCAATTAGGAACCAAAATGATTTCTATTTACTAATTTCCAGAATAATGAGAGAGGTTTTCAGGCATTTTTATTACTTTCTGCAAAGTCAAAACTTTCCTTCCAGGTCATTAGTATTTGGTGGCATTGCCTTTATGTAGGGTGGGGATGGCAGGCAATGGTATATACTGTATATATAATTATACAAGCCCCCACCTGATCGTAAAGTGATGCGGAATATGTTGGCGCTATATAAATAAACTTTATTATTATTATTATTATTATTATTATTATTAATGGTAGCCGTGTGTGCAGGGGTTAATCGGCCGCAGTGCCGCTCACCCACCACCTCATTCATACGGTACACTCCGGGGACATAGTTTCAGGATCACAGCTTCACTCTGTGATTTCAACTAAACGGTAACATTTATTTTAGACACAGGCGTTTTCAGGTTAGCAACATTGGTCCCATAGGGGTTCCCCTTACTCTCCACATTCACGGATATTCCATATACATTGGCGGCTGGCCACTTCCTTGGCACCTGGATACCTTTTAGGCTCCACTACGCCCCTCATCCCCCTGGCAAGCGTCACACACGCAGGGTCTGGATCATGTCATCTTCTGAACCCCGTCATCCCACCCATAGGGACTTGCACGCTGCCTGACAAGGTCCACAGCACTTTCTTCCCCAGGCTACTGCTTCTGGTCAGGACCAGACCTACCTGTTGTGAATGTTATGCTTTGGCTGGTGGGAGGCTCCCTCTGGTGGCCAGGAATGGTTTGGACAGAGACCAGGTGGGTTGTGCAGTGGGTGTTTCCTTTGCTAACTCTCTGCTTAAGTCCTGGTCTGATTGCAGGCTGTGCCGGATGTCAGTTGTTCTTTGTATCTCCAGCCTGCTTCATTCTGCTCCACACCACATCTTCCCCAGATAAGTGCTTGCTCTTTATTTATTGTCTGGTTCTTTTGTTCATCTGGGTTTGTCATTTGTTGTGGTTGGTTTCAGTTTATTTCCTTCCAGGGATTTTCCCCCTCAGTGGATTGTTGGGGAACTCCCTGCAGTTCTGTG
Organism: Anomaloglossus baeobatrachus; assembly: GCF_048569485.1. Lineage (NCBI taxonomy): Eukaryota > Metazoa > Chordata > Amphibia > Anura > Aromobatidae > Anomaloglossus > Anomaloglossus baeobatrachus. The sequence goes on from NC_134364.1 coordinate 128,219,363, forward strand.
TGGAGTATAGCTCCTTTGGGTCCATGTGTTTGTGGCTTGTTGACTTTGTTATGATTCTTGTTTTCTGTTCATTGGTATGACAAGAGCGCCTGGTATAGGACGGAGTGCAGATCGAGCGATCTGAGGGCCTTTTTGTACTATCAGGAAGTTGGTATTTTGCAGGGTTTTTCTCTGGCCACCATCAGTCCCTTTCCTGTCCTTTCCTATTTTAGTCAGTGGGGCCTCACCTTTTGCTAATCCTATCATCTACCTGTGTATCGTGTTTTCCTATATCACCGCAGTCTTTGAATGTGGGGGGCTTGCTATTCTTGTCTATTTTCTGAGGCAGAGAGTTATTCATCTTTCCTTCCTTTAGGATAGTTAGTTCTCCGGCTGGGTTCGCGGTACACAGGATGTTAGTTCACCCCTCGGCTCCTTCTAGTTGTGATGGTTAGTAAGGGGATGGCGGCCAGATTAGTTGCCAATGCTCTTGTCACCTTTTGCCAATGATTTGTGGTGGTCTTCCATGGTTCCGGATCATAACACCTACCCTACTCTGGAGGGCGCAACTGGCCATCGGCTACCAGGAGGGTTCTTTAAGTAATTGCAGCAGGGGAACGGTCACCTTCCCGATCAGCTGCACAAAACCCACAGCAGGGGACCTTTTTTTCCAGATTTTAGGCACAACTTTCTCACCGGAGGAGACATACATTTCCATACGATTCCCACTACCACGGCTGTCAGAGTCCCACTGGCTTCCCGGATTACCAGCCCTTCTCCCTGCGGGTTTGGACATTCTGGCCAAGCAGATCCCCACTTCAGGAATCCCTCGGGAATATACAAGGTGGCGGTCCCTAGGACATGGCCCCACGCTTTCTGCGTCCGTGTCTTCGCCACGCCAGTCCACAAGCCACAGGAGCGGCCTTCTATTCATCAGGATCCGATGCCTCTCCCACTCTGTCTCCACAGCCTCTTGTCCTCTTCACCACTCGCCCTTGCTACCTCTCCCTTTTCTACCGTCTGCCCTGGGCTCATCCACTTCCCCAACTGAACTGTGGGGATACGGCGCCATCTTGTGGTGAACTTCAGAACTCCAACCCAACCAACTTTTCTATCATAACATGAGGCCGGGTCCTCGGGGAGGTTATGGGGCTCCTGCCACCCCCTTACACATGGATCATATGATGTATATGCTGAAGAGATGTCTATGTAAGTTTTGCACTGGGCTCTTATTCCATATACTATAATGGGAGATTCACACCAATATTCAATGACGAAAAAAACAATATATACTGTATTGGTTCTCATATATCTATATGAATATTGCAGTAACACAATGCACCATATCCTGTACTAAAAAGAATACAATGTACTTGCATTCTAATATTATGGATTCTGACTCCATGTTTTTTTGGATATCAATTGTTTAGGAGTTTTCCTACCATATTGTTTTAAATTATTGTTTCTCAGATGATATTGATTCTATTTCTTTGTTAAGGGGGGCACCATGCCACTAGAGCAGGGTAAGGGGTGCACCATGCCACTAGAGCAGGGTAAGGGGTGCACCATGCCACTAGAGCAGGGTAAGGGGTGCAGCATGCCACTAGAGCAGGGTAAGGGGAGCACCATGCCACTAGAGCAGGGTAAGGGGTGCACCATGCCACTAGAGCAGGGTAAGGGGAGCACCATGCCACTAGAGCAGGGTAAGGGGGGCACCATGCCACTAGAGCAGGGTAAGGGGTGCACCATGCCACTAGAGCAGGGTAAGGGGTGCACCATGCCACTAGAGCAGGGTAAGGGATGCAGCATGCCACTAGAGCAGGGTAAGGGGTGCACCGTGCCACTAGAACAGGGTAAGGGGAGCACCATGCCACTAGAGCAGGGTAAGGGGAGCACCATGCCACTAGAGCAGGGTAAGGGGAGCACCGTGCCACTAGAGCAGGGTAAGGGGTGCACCGTGCCACTAGAGCAGGGTAAGGGGAGCACCGTGCCACTAGAGCAGGGTAAGGGGAGCACCATGCCACTAGAGCAGGGTAAGGGGTGCACCATGCCACTAGAGCAGGGTAAGGGGTGCACCATGCCACTAGAGCAGGGTAAGGGGAGCACCATGCCACTAGAGCAGGGTAAGGGGAGCACCATGCCACTAGAGCAGGGTAAGGGGTGCACCGTGCCACTAGAGCAGGGTAAGGGGAGCACCATGCCACTAGAGCAGGGTAAGGGGAGCACCATGCCACTAGAGCAGGGTAAGGGGTGCACCGTGCCACTAGAGCAGGGTAAGGGGAGCACCATGCCACTAGAGCAGGGTAAGGGGTGCACCATGCCACTAGAGCAGGGTAAGGGGAGCACCATGCCACTAGAGCAGGGTAAGGGGTGCACCATGCCACTAGAGCAGGGTAAGGGGAGCACCATGCCACTAGAGCAGGGTAAGGGGTGCACCATGCCACTAGAGCAGGGTAAGGGGTGCACCATGCCACTAGAGCAGGGTAAGGGGAGCACCATGCCACTAGAGCAGGGTAAGGGGGGCACCATGCCACTAGAGCAGGGTAAGGGGTGCACCATGCCACTAGAGCAGGGTAAGGGGTGCACCATGCCACTAGAGCAGGGTAAGGGGAGCACCATGCCACTAGAGCAGGGTAAGGGGGGCACCATGCCACTAGAGCAGGGTAAGGGGTGCACCATGCCACTAGAGCAGGGTAAGGGGTGCACCATGCCACTAGAGCAGGGTAAGGGGAGCACCGTGCCACTAGAGCAGGGTAAGGGGCGCACCATGCCACTAGAGCAGGGTAAGGGGAGCACCATGCCACTAGAGCAGGGTAAGGGGCGCACCATGCCACTAGAGCAGGGTAAGGGGTGCAGCATGCCACTAGAGCAGGGTAAGAGGGAGACCATGACACTAGAGCAGGGTAAGGGGAGCACCATGCCACTAGAGCAGGGTAAGGGGTGCACCATGCCACTAGAGCAGGGTAAGGGGTGCACCATGCCACTAGAGCAGGGTAAGGGGTGCAGCATGCCACTAGAGCAGGGTAAGGGGTGCAGCATGCCACTAGAGCAGGGTAAGAGGGAGACCATGCCACTAGAGCAGGGTAAGGGGGCACCATGCCACTAGAGCAGGGTAAGGGGTGCAGCATGCCACTAGAGCAGGGTAAGAGGGAGACCATGCCACTAGAGCAGGGTAAGGGGTGCAGCATGCCACTAGAGCAGGGTAAGGGGGGCACCATGCCACTAGAGCAGGGTAAGGGGTGCAGCATGCCACTAGAGCAGGGTAAGGGGTGCACCATGCCACTAGAGCAGGGTAAGGGGTGCACCGTGCCACTAGAGCAGGGTAAGGGGAGCACCATGCCACTAGAGCAGGGTAAGGGGAGCACCATGCCACTAGAGCAGGGTAAGGGGTGCACCGTGCCACTAGAGCAGGGTAAGGGGCTCACCATGCCACTAGAGCAGGGTAAGGGGAGCACCATGCCACTAGAGCAGGGTAAGGGGTGCAGCATGCCACTAGAGCAGGGTAAGAGGGAGACCATGACACTAGAGCAGGGTAAGGGGTGCACCGTGCCACTAGAGCAGGGTAAGAGGGAGACCATGCAACTAGAGCAGGGTAAGGGGTGCACCGTGCCACTAGAGCAGGGTAAGGGGAGCACCATGCCACTAGAGCAGGGTAAAGGGAGCACCATGCCACTAGAGCAGGGTAAGGGGAGCACCATGCCACTAGAGCAGGGTAAGAGGGAGACCATGCAACTAGAACAGGGTAAGGGGTGCACCATGCCACTAGAGCAGGGTAAAGGGAGCACCATGCCACTAGAGCAGGGTAAGGGGTGCACCATGCCACTAGAGCAGGGTAAGGGGTGCAGCATGCCACCAGAGCAGGGTAAGAGGGAGACCATGCCACTAGAGCAGGGTAAGGGGCGCACCATGCCACTAGAGCAGGGTAAGAGGGAGACCATGCAACTAGAACAGGGTAAGGGGTGCACCGTGCCACTAGAGCAGGGTAAGGGGAGCACCATGCCACTAGAGCAGGGTAAAGGGAGCACCATGCCACTAGAGCAGGGTAAGGGGTGCACCATGCCACTAGAGCAGGGTAAGGGGTGCAGCATGCCACCAGAGCAGGGTAAGAGGGAGACCATGCCACTAGAGCAGGGTAAGGGGCGCACCATGCCACTAGAGCAGGGTAAGAGGGAGACCATGCCACTAGAGCAGGGTAAGGGGCGCACCATGCCACTAGAGCAGGGTAAGAGGGAGACCATGCCACTAGAGCAGGGTAAGGGGTGCAGCATGCCACTAGAGCAGGGTAAGAGGGAGACCATGCCACTAGAGCAGGGTAAGAGGGAGACCATGCCACTAGAGCAGGGTAAGAGGGAGACCATGCCACTAGAGCAGGGTAAGGGGTGCAGCATGCCACTAGAGCAGGGTAAGGGGAGCACCATGCCACTAGAGCAGGGTAAGGGGTGCAGCATGCCACTAGAGCAGGGTAAGGGGAGCACCATGCCACTAGAGCAGGGTAAGGGGTGCACCATGCCACTAGAGCAGGGTAAGGGGTGCACCATGCCACTAGAGCAGGGTAAGGGGCGCACTATGCCACTAGAGCAGGGTAAGGGGTGCACCATGCCACTAGAGCAGGGTAAGGGGTGCAGCATGCCACTAGAGCAGGGTAAGGGGTGCACCGTGCCACTAGAGCAGGGTAAGGGGTGCACCATGCCACTAGAGCAGAGTAAGGGGAGCACCATGCCACTAGAGCAGGGTAAGGGGAGCACCATGCCACTAGAGCAGGGTAAGGGGGGCACCATGCCACTAGAGCAGGGTAAGGGGTGCACCATGCCACTAGAGCAGGGTAAGGGGTGCACCATGCCACTAGAGCAGGGTAAGGGGCGCACCATGCCACTAGAGCAGGGTAAGGGGAGCACCATGCCACTAGAGAAGGGTAAGGGGGGCACCATGCCACTAGAGCAGGGTAAGGGGTGCACCATGCCACTAGAGCAGGGTAAGGGGAGCACCATGCCACTAGAGCAGGGTAAGGGGTGCAGCATGCCACTAGAGCAGGGTAAGGGGTGCACCGTGCCACTAGAGCAGGGTAAGGGGAGCACCATGCCACTAGAGCAGGGTAAGGGGTGCACCATGCCACTAGAGCAGGGTAAGGGGCGCACCATGCCACTAGAGCAGGGTAAGGGGTGCACCATGCCACTAGAGCAGGGTAAGGGGCGCACCATGCCACTAGAGCAGGGTAAGGGGTGCACCATGCCACTAGAGCAGGGTAAGGGGTGCACCATGCCACTGGAGCAGGGTAAGGGGCGCACCATGCCACTAGAGCAGGGTAAGGGGTGCACCATGCCACTAGAGCAGGGTAAGGGGAGCACCATGCCACTAGAGCAGGGTAAGGGGTGCAGCATGCCACTAGATCAGGGTAAGGGGGCACCATGCCACTAGAGCAGGGTAAGGGATGCACCGTGCCACTAGAACAGGGTAAGGGGAGCACCATGCCACTAGAGCAGGGTAAGGGGCGCACCATGCCACTAGAGCAGGGTAAGGGGTGCACCATGCCACTAGAGCAGGGTAAGGGGAGCACCATGCCACTAGAGCAGGGTAAGGGGTGCAGCATGCCACTAGCGCAGGGTAAGGGGCGCAGCATGCCACTAGAGCAGGGTAAGGGGTGCACCATGCCACTAGAGCAGGGTAAGGGGTGCACCGTTCCACTAGAGCAGGGTAAGGGATGCACCGTGCCACTAGAACAGGGTAAGGGGAGCACCATGCCACTAGAGCAGGGTAAGGGGCGCACCATGCCACTAGAGCAGGGTAAGGGGCGCACCATGCCACTAAAGCAGGGTAAGGGGTGCACCATGCTACTAGAGCAGGGTAAGGGGTGCAGCATGCCACTAGAGCAGGGTAAGGGGCGCACCATGCCACTAGAGCAGGGTAAGGGATGCACCATGCCACTAGAGCAGGGTAAGGGGCGCACCATGCCACTAGAGCAGGGTAAGGGGTGCACCATGCCACTAGAGCAGGGTAAGGGGTGCACCATGCCACTAGAGCAGGGTAAGGGGCGCACCATGCCACTAGAGCAGGGTAAGGGGTGCACCATGCCACTAGAGCAGGGTAAGGGGCGCACCATGCCACTAGAGCAGGGTAAGGGGTGCACCATGCCACTAGAGCAGGGTAAGGAGTGCAGCATGCCACTAGAGCAGGGTAAGGGACGCACCGTGCCACTAGAACAGGGTAAGGGGCGCACCATGCCACTAGAGCAGGGTAAGGGGTGCACCGTGCCACTAGAGCAGGGTAAGAGGGAGACCATGCCACTAGAGCAGGGTAAGGGGCGCACCATGCCACTAGAGCAGGGTAAGAGGGAGACCATGCAACTAGAGCAGGGTAAGGGGCGCACCATGCCACTAGAGCAGGGTAAGGGGCGCACCATGCCACTAGAAAAGTGTTTTACAAAAAATCCAAAGTTTATCACCATTAACCCTTTATTTTGCCAAAAACGTGATGCTGATAATTAGAGAGCAGCAATGACTGTAGAGAGATGATCAGTAAATGTTCTCCAAGTAACACCAGTCACCATCAGTAGGACGTGCACCGGCCGTCGCTGTGAATGACTTCAGCACATCTGCGGCCACAGGACATCACTAGTCTCTCACACGGCTCTGGTGGGATTTTGCTCCACTCTTCTTCCAGTCTCTTCCACAGTTCTTTTACTATTGTGGGTTTTTTGGTCATAACTTTGTTACCAAGTATTTTCCAGAGGTTTTCTATTGGCTTTATATCAGGACTCTGGGCTGTGGCCATTTTATTGTTTCAATGTTTTCTTTTTCAAGGAACTGCTTTCCCCATTTTGCTGTGTGACAGATGGCATTTCAACACCTAATCCATGTCTGTGGGTGAAGAATGCGTTGTGGTCCCTGGACGTCTCGACATCAACAGAACAGGTGCTGACCCCAGAGTGGGATGGACGAGCTATCCTAAACCAGATGAAGGCAGATGAGAAGTCCCTTGGCCAGAGCATGTGCAGATAGTGTATTGATTCGGGAGAAGCGCCCCAAGAGAAAATTGAGTGAGAAGTGGGACGTTCAGCCTTACACAGTGGTTGAGCAGGTGTATGCTGATGGTCCAGTCTACGAGGCAAGGATTGAATATGGAACAGCTGGCCTCTGAGTCCTCCAATGGAACATGAGAAGGCCATGCTGACCCCATGCAGCAACCCCTCATCCTAAGACTGTGCCGCTGGGTGTGATAGTGATGGATACTGGTACACCGTTCCAGGTGTAGTAGGGAGTCTGCAGCCTGCTAACATCAGTGATTCCATAGGCGCGTCATTATCACTGAGTGGCAAGACAGTACATCAGAACCTCCCCGAGACCCCTGCGGGAATCGTTTCTCTGGGAAACAGCCAAGTCTTGCCAGAAAGTCAGGACCTCGAAAGTCTCAGAGCTCTACTGCAGGGGTTCCTCCAGTCAGATACATTGAAAAGTTTGTTTTGTCTGTGCTATCGATGTTGTTTTCCCATTTTACAGGTACCACGTGCACGTTATGTGCCCCTTTATTGCACTGTGGGACCGAGAGGGATGATGAAACAGCTCGACGCTCTCTGTTTTAGGTTCCTAATCTAAGGAAGATATACTGTAGACAAACTATTGATTGTAGAGTTCTTTGCTGTTATAAAGGCTAAGGACGACCATCATTAAGTGGGGAGGCATGTAGGAGTGTCACTCTAGGAATGGTTAAAAGTACTTTGCGTTTAACAGACAGAATTGCAGTTGTTAAAAATTTCTCTGTTGCCATTTTTGCATACCAATGTTTTTTCTTACATGAGCTCTACTCCTGCCTGTAAATAAAACACCCTTGTTCTGTAACCTTCGCCTTGTTCCATAATCTAACTCTGCACTGCCGTGGTCCCTTGGTCATTGCCTCAGTGGGAGGAAAGTTAAGCATGAAAATGCTGCTCAAGTAGTTTTGAAGTGAACAGGAGCAGCGATATGGAGCGATAGCTGAACATAGAAGTTGGCATGAGGAATGGCTATACCAGGATCAGTGTGATCAAAGAATGTTTGAAAGCAGAGGGAAAGCAACCAGAAGATAGTAATAGGTTGAAGAAAGAGTTTAGGGCTAAGATAAGCATAGTGATGAGGTTGAGGACAAGGTGGAATGAGATCGGATCATGTGACAAGTGGTGACGTGGGATTTGGAGAGGAGATGAGTAAGCCCTCCTTCAGTGATGGTGGGAAGGAAGGTTATGGGGGAAGGGAAATGGTCTGTTATACATAGGAGTTGTGGTAGTTGAGCGGTAAACACTTGCGTTTGTGCTTTTTTTTGCAATTTCGACATGCTTTGATTTTTTTCCTGCTTTCCAGTACATCATATGATAAAATAAAGAATAAATAATAAAGAATCCTGAAGCAGTTGTCTGCAAATGCAGGACGGTTCCTATTGAAGAACCTCTTGGTTTGGCTTTATATTGATATATTGATTTCCATATATTGATTTCCATGAATGCTGTATCCAATAGGTGGCACTAGAGACACACTTATCATTGAAGAGGATATTTGCATACATTTTTTTATACATAGATCATTGCCTAGAGTTTAAGACTCCTAGCTGTGTCCTAATGGAGAAACGTTACCCCTCAAACCCCTGTCAAACACCTTCCAACCCGTCACTTGCCTACTTTGCACTGATGAGGGGCAAGAACCCCAAAACAGCTGTTTGCAAAAAAGTAGATTTCCAAATGGGGTATACAGTAAAGGTATATATAAATTCAACTCCCGCTCATTCTATAGAGGTTTTGGTTTAAGGCTCCGTAGTTGGCTGTCATGCCAACCCCAGCATCTACTTCAGCTAGACGTGTGTCTGACAACACACATTCAGCTGAAGTGTATTGTGGTGCAAAGACCCATTGGATCCCTGCACCGCAAAGCACGCCGCCAACCAATCAGGGGAAGGCGACTGACATCAGCGTGCCTGGCATTGGTGTCATGACAGTAACATAATGGGTCACCGAAGCAGGCCTATCAACATCAGCAGTCAGACTGCTGGCATCGGCTGTAGTAGAGGACATTGCCTGTTGTGGCAGCCAGAGAAGGTGAGAAGAATATTTCCGGGAGGGGGGTTATGCGTTAGAGGTAGGATGGGGACATATATACCAGGAAGGGGCCCAGGGTGGGGGACATATATCAGGATGAAGGAGATACAGTAAATCACAAAAATGAGTACACTTTTCACATTTTTGTAAATATTATCTCTTTTTATGTGACAACACTGTTAATCTGACACTTTGATACGATGTACAGTGTCTGTGTGCAGCTTATATGTGACGCCCTGGGCAAGCCAGGGGTCACAGGTCATTACACCACCACACCCTACACCCCAGTTAGGAACACCAAAGCTAACCAAAAATCCTTGTTGCCTTCCTCCAGAGGCTGATGTTCACACCAGGGGGTGGGCCAGGCGGTTGGCTCCGCCCACCGAGGAGGACACAGCTCTGGAGGCGGGAGAAACCAGGCAGTTAGAGCTCAGGGAGAGCTTGAGTGAGGAGCTAAGTGGAGGAGTAAACAGCTAAGATGAGCTAAGGAAGTGAAAGTAGAAGTGAAGTAAAGTGGTAAAGGAGGAAAGCAAGAGTGGTGACAGAAAGTAAGCCTGAAGTAGTCCAGCTGTGTGCAGGACAGGTCAGCAAGGTCAGCAACGGCGGTGACTGTCTGGAGGGGAGACTGTTTGGAAGTTCCTGGAAGGACCGCGGACGGGTAGTGGCCCGGCGGTCTGGAGCAGTGTTCCGAAGGACAGTCAGCACCAGGGCAGGGGCCTCTCGGACCCCGGCAAGGCTAGGAGTCGCCATAATTTGCCAAATCCATCAGTGAAGGGGACGTAGATCCCCCAACAACCAAGTCCCGATTGAAGGCAACAGCCCAACCAGAGTAGGAGAGACACCGCCACCGCCAAGGCACCAGTTCCTCAGGGCCAGCGTCTGCGGGCAAAGTAGGGCTCCTCCGGCCCATATCCAAGCCGGGGAGCGGGTTACCGGTGGGAACCCATCGCTACCAACACAGAAACAAAGGTGCAAGGAAAAGGGACATCACCGTCACCTACTGGGAGAGCAAGTGCAGCCGTCCGTGGGAACCGTCTTTCCAGCCGTGTGGTTTACCGTAAAACTGTGTCAACGTCTCAGGCTGAGTGAGTACCACAGTGCCGCAAGGCACAGCGCTGCCCCCGCGTCCCTGCGCCCACCAGGCCCTGCACCTCCCAAACCATCACCGGGCCCCGGGATCACCAACCCCTACCCACGGAGGGGCAACACAACACCTGGCTGCTCCGCATCACCATCCCCAGGATCCCCGTATTGAGCAGCGGTGGTGAAATCACCACAACCGTGGGTGGCGTCACGGACAATAAACTATTCCCACACCCAACAAACCCCTTTCACTCACGGGCGAGGAGTGCCGCTCGAGAAACCCCCGGGATCCGACCCACAGCTCGAGCCACCACTGAGCAGCAGCCGCCGGACCCGAGCAGAAGGGGTGAGCGTAGTGTGCTGACACCCTCCTCCCCGCCCGCGACAACTTGGCGTCACAAACAGGATCTTACCGCTCTGCCGTTTGGTAGAGGTGCGCCTTGTTACCGCCGGAGATATCCGGCAGAAAAATTTCAGAAGTCGCCATCTTTGGCGCGAAAAGTTCCCGCTCGAGCGTCTTCTCGAGTAGCAGAGGCGCGAAGGCCAAAACCCCGCCCCGAGAGAGGAGGGGCCGGAAAGAGCTAAGGGGGACGCGATGGCGGCTGGCTGCATGTAGCTGCAGCTATAAAAGCAGGGACGCCAGGACTCTGCAGACATACCGTTCCTGGAAGAAGAAGCCATCATGTGGATGCTGTCCCGCGACACCGTAGCCCCCGCGCCTGGAACCGCGGCGTGGGTGGAAATCCGGACCGCGCAGCTCTACCAATGGCTGCAGGTCAGGATGCAGCTCCTCATGGAGGAGTGGGAGACCGACATGGCGGACGTTATAGCCACCGTGCGGAGACGCGAGGAGGGAGCGGAGAAAGGGAGGGTGAGTGACCCACGTCCCGATGCCCTGGAAGGGCCGGTCATCGCGGCTGCGGGGCCCGGTCCAAGCCCTCTCCCCCCGTTGCCTCCCTCGCCACCCGTCTCGGAGGCCGTGACCCCACCACTAGGCCTGCTACCACCGCAGCCGGTAGCAATACCCAGCGTCCCCGCCCAGGCGGACCGACCTGTAGCAGTAGCCCGCAGCAAACCGGAGGTGTTACCGTGGAAGATTCCGAAGGTTGAACCGGAAGCATCCCCTGAAAAATCCCCCGAGCCGGAGCCGATGACCCGCTCCGAGCCGAAGGCCCAGCAGCGGAAAGCCCCTATGCCCATCCCTCACACCTCGGCTGAGGTAGCGCCTGGTTGTTGCTGCAAGGCAGCGCCCAAGGCCAAGACACCGCGGGACACGCCGCCCAGATTCCTGACAGTGGGCAACGTCCAGAATGTCCCGCGGGGCCCGACCCGTGCGCCGGCGCTGGCAGCAGCGCCGTATTGGGATAGGGAGCCGGTACCGCTGGGCCTGGAGATCGCTGAGAGGGAACGAAAGAAGGCCGAGCTGGTGGCCCGAGCTATCAAAGAAAAAGAGAATCTCCGCCAGGCCACGTTCCGTGTCCGGGGTCCGTTGTACGAGGGGCAGGTGAGGCGGTTTGATGTCCGCCGGGGCTACGGGTTCATCTACGAGCCGGGCCTGGAGGCCGAAGTGTTTGTAGCCCGGCGGGATGTGAATACCCACCTGCCTGAGGAACATCCCGGCCGCAACCTGATGCCGGGCGACATCGTGCAATACACCCGGCACTGTGGGGAGCGGGGGTGGTTCGCGCTGGATGCTAAGTTAAGGGGCAGCCAAGAGTCCCGTGTGAGCGCCGCGCCCCCTCCCTTGGAAGGAGCACCTGAGCCTGAAAGTCTGGAGTAGGGCAGCGGAGCACCGTTGTCCAGTCCCCGTTGGGACCACCACAAGGAAGTTTGTTTGTTTGAAAGTTTTGAAAATGATGAAAATGATTACCGAACAGTAACCAGATTATTTTTGGGATTTGCAACCGGCTGGAGCCGGCACCGTTGTCCCCGTGGGGACCGTTTAAAAAGTTGCATGGAGGACTTTCCATGGACAAGCCCGTGAACTTGCAGGGCAACCACAAACGTTAGTGGCTTGTAAATAAGTTGTTTACCGTTACCGTTTTCCGCAATGCCGCCTCCGGAGAGGCAGGTTGGAGGGAGGGCCCTCAGCAGAGCAGGCTGGGGCCCAGCCACCAAAGGAACCGGTGGCTACCCTCTGGAGGGAAAGGACAGATCCCGCTCGGGTACCGTGTGCTGGACTGTGGGTCAAGGGGTGCTGCCTGGGCTTTAGGGGCAGCATCAGGGCCAGGTTGCTTGGGTGGGAGAGAGCGGAAACCGTAACCGTAAACCGTTATGCAACGTTTAAGAAATGTGCCTCCCGTTATGGGAAGATTTATTAAAAATGTATATATGTTATTGTTTGACCATGTTATATTTTGCAGAAAAATAAAACCGGTGTTGGACGGGCAGCCCGCGGACGGTCTGCATTTTGCTAAGGGGGAATGTGACGCCCTGGGCAAGCCAGGGGTCACAGGTCATTACACCACCACACCCTACATCCCAGTTAGGAACACCAAAGCTAACCAAAAATCCTTGTTGCCTTCCTCCAGAGGCTGATGTTCACACCAGGGGGTGGGCCAGGCGGTTGGCTCCACCCACCGAGGAGGACACGGCTCTGGAGGCGGGAGAAACCAGGCAGTTAGAGCTCAGGGAGAGCTTGAGTGAGGAGCTAAGTGGAGGAGTAAACAGCTAAGATGAGCTAAGGAAGTGAAAGTAGAAGTGAAGTGGAAGTGGTAAAGGAGGAAAGCAAGAGTGGTGACAGAAAGAAAGCCTGAAGTAGTCCAGCTGTGTGCAGGACAGGTCAGCAAGGTCAGCAACGGCGGTGACTGTCTGGAGGGGGACCGTTTGGAAGTTCCTGGAAGGACCGCGGACGGGTAGTGGCCCGGCGGTCTGGAGCAGTGTTCCGAAGGACAGTCAGCACCAGGGCAGGGGCCTTTCGGACCCCGGCAAGGCTAGGAGTCGCCATAATTTGCCAAATCCGTCAGTGAAGGGGATGTAGATCCCCCAACAACCAAGTCCCGATTGAAGGCAACAGCCCAACCAGAGTAGGAGAGACACCGCCACCGCCAAGGCACCAGTTTCTCAGGGCCAGCGCCTGCGGGCAAAGAGTAGAGCTCCCCCGGTCCAGCTTGAAGCCGGGGAGCGGGTTACCGGTGGGAACCCATCGCTACCAACACAGAAACAAAGGTGCAAGGAAAAGGGACATCACCGTCACCTACTGGGAGAGCAAGTGCAGCCGTCTGTGGGAACCGTCTTTCCAGCCGTGTGGTTTACCGTAAAACTGTGTCAACGTCTCAGGCTGAGTGAGTACCACAGTGCCGCAAGGCACAGCGCTGCCCCCACGTCCCTGCGCCCACCAGACCCTGCACCTTCCACACCATCACTGGGCCCCGGGATCACCAACCCCTACCCACGGAGGGGCAACACAACACCTGGCTGCTCCGCATCACCATCCCCGGGATCCCCATATTGAGCAGCGGTGGTGAAATCACCACAACCGTGGGTGGCGTCACGGACAATAAACTATTCCCACACCCAACAAACCCCTTTCACTCACGGGCGAGGAGTGCCGCTCGAGAAACCCCCGGGATCCGGCCCACAGCTCGAGCCACCACTGAGCAGCAGCCGCCGGACCCGAGCAGAAGGGGTGAGCGTAGTGTGCCGACACCCTCCTCCCCGCCCGCGACATATACAACAGTGTAAATTTTGTGTGCCTGCTAAATAACTTAACACACAGTCATTAATGTCTAAACCGCTGGCAACAAAATTGAGTACGCTCCTAAGAAAAAATTGTCAATTTGTTCCGTTACCCATTTTTCCTCCCTGGTCTCATGTGACTCATTAGTGTTACAAGGTGTTATGTGTGAATTGGGGCAGAGGTGTTACATTTGGTGTTATCTCTCACACACTCTCATACTGGTCACTGGAAGTTCAATATGGCTCCTCATGACAAGGAATTGTCTGAGGATCTGAAAAATAAATTGTTGCCCTACATAAAGATGGCCGAGGCTATAAGAAGATTGCCAACAGCCTGAACCTGAGCTGCAGCACGGTGACCAAGACTATACAATGGTATAACAGGATCCCCTCAGAACAGGCCTCACCATGGTCGACCAAAGAAACTGAGTGCACGAGCGCAGCGTCATATCCAGAGGTCGTTTTTTCAGAATAGACGTATATGAGCTGCCTGCATTGCTGCAGAGGTTACAGGGGTGGGGGGGTCAGCCTGTCAGTAGTCAGACCATACGCCGCACACTGCAGAAATTACAGGGGGGGTCAGCCTGTCAGTAGACAGACCATACGCCGCACACTGCAGAAATTACAGGGGTGGGGGGTCCACCTGTCAGTGCCCAGATCATACACCACACACTGCAGAGGTTACAGGGGTGGGGGGGCCTGTGCTCAGACCATAAGATGCACAGTGCAGCATATTGCTCTATATGGCTGTCATCACAAAAGCCAGAAACAGTTTAGTGAAGACAAGATAAGAGACCAATATAAACTAATTTGGTTCAGGTGGTGTCAAGTGTGTATGGCGGCAACCAGGTGAGGAGGAAAAACACAAGTGAGTCCTGCCTACAGTCAGGCATGGTGGTAGGAGTGTCGTGGATTGGGGCTGCACGAGTGCTGCCAGCTGTGGGGAGCTACAGTTCATTGAGGGAAGCATGAATGCCAACATGTCTTGTGACATACTGAAGCAGAGAATGATCCCCTCGCATCATGTTTCAACATGATATTGACACCAAACCCACCTCCAAGACCACCACTGCCTCGCTAAAGAAATAGAGTATAAGTGCTGGAGTGGCTAAGCATCTCCAAATGTAAACCCCATTGTTACATAGTGCTCAGATCTAAACTTACCAGGTGTCATGATGTCTTCTGACTCCATTTACCCTGCAAAGTCTGACATGACACCTAGTGTTCTTTGAGTTGCTCAGTTAGAGCCGAGCATTAACCAGTTGCGAGTTTACTGGTGGTCGGTCTAGCAGGAGTTAATTCCTGCTGGCCTGTGAATTGCTGCTTGGTCAGGTTTCTGGACACCTATCATACCCACCTCTGACCTGTAAAAGATGGTGGAACCTGCTCTTCCACACCGATAATAGCTTGTGCATGGTGATCCAGCATCTGGTGTACTGTTGTATGCAAGTCTGATGTGTTGTGGGAATACTTTTGCCGTTTATTATTTCCTCCCTTACCTTTATTTACCCCCTGAGCACGTATTGTCTCTGTGAGTGATTGCTGTGAGTTTCATTTTTGGTTTCTGTCTTTTTTTTGTGTGGGATTAACCACTTCAGTCCGGCCCTCTATTTATAGGTTAGGGCTATGCTGGTGGTCCAGACCTCACTACCATCAGGGGTACCTCTGGGATAAGGGACAGTTAAGGATTTCCCTAGCCTGAGGGCCAGTTTAGGAATCCCATTTCCAGTTCTACATCACCAATCGTGACAAATATGGAACATCTGTGGAGCCTCCTCAAATGGATGGTAAAAGAGCTCACAGTCTGCAACATCCACCAGCTTCATGATGTCGTCATAGAGGATGGAAGACGATCCAGTGACACCTCTGAAGCTCTAGTGAACTCCAGGCCCAAGAGAATTAAGGCCATGCTGGAAAATAATGGTGGCCAAACAAAATATGACACTTTGGGCATAATTTGACCATTTTCACTTAGGGGTGTACTCACCTTTGTTGCCAGCAGTTTAGACATTAATGACTGTGTGTTGATTTATTTAGAGCAGAAAATGTACACTGTTATACAAGCTGCGCACTGACACTGTACATTGTATCACAGGGTCAGATCTCCAGTGTTGTCCCGTGAAAAGTTATAATAAAATATTTAGAAAAATGTGACTAGTGTACTCACTTTTGTGATATACTGTATATACCAGGATGAGGGATATATACCAGGATGGGCCCAGGATGTGGACAATGACATATATACCAGGAAGGGGCTTAGGATGGGGAACATACATACTAGAATGAGGGACATATATACCACCATGGGGGACAGATATACCAGGAAGGGACCCTGAATGAGGTACATATATACTAGGAGGGGGAATATATGTACCAGAATGAGCCAAGGATTAGGGACATATATATCAGGACGGGGGAAATATATACCAGGAAGGGGAACATATAATACCAGGATGAGGAACATATAATACCAAGGATGGTAGACATATATATCTGGAAGGAGCCCAGGATGGGAGACATATATACCTGGATGGTAGACATATATACCAGGAAGGGGCCCAGGATAGGTGACCCACATACCAAGATGGGGGACACATATAAAAATAAATGTGGCACATATATGGCTGGGCTCAGGATGAGTGACATGTATAACAGGATGGGGACATATATAACAGGATGGGGTACATATATGTTGCGGACGGGGGTCGGGCCGCTGCAGGGGCTGCTCGGATCCGGGTTCGTTACTGCGGCTCGAGAGGTGACCGGACCCGGGCTCGTACGGCCGTTCATCCTCACAACCGTAGGAAGGGGGTATTTACAGGGGATGGTTTTGTCAGTGACGCCAACCATGGGTTGCAGTGAGAGTGGGTAGCACTGCCGCTGCCTGGTGATGGGACACTCGGGGCTGATGGAGCGGGGCATCAGGATGGAATCCCCTCCACGGGTAGGGGAGGTTTAGTCCCAGGGCCCAGATGTATGGGAGCAATGGCTGCTGGAGGAGACGTGCAGGGTTGGATCGGAGGTAAATGGTGTACTCACAGTTCAAAGAATTGCACACAAAGTCCAGTGGTAAACCAAATTGCCAGTGACCGGTCGCCTCTGGCGGGTGTATTCGGGTCCCACACCTGGGTGTAGCAAACAGGGGTCCCTTCCTCCTGCACTCAGTGTTTGTGTCTTCACTGGGACAACTCCCCTTGGAACGGGGAAGTCCACTCCCGATACTGTATGTATTAGGAGCTGTGGCCCGCGAAATCTGACCCTTGGGATCTCTGTGGTTTCTGATGAACACCCTATCCCCCGCATTTGGCTTCCGTTTCGCTCTCTGGGCATCTGTAGAACAAGGCCTGAAACCTTGTCCCTGGCTGCTCAATTAACAAGAGGGCTTGCAACCTTCCTCGTCCTAGGGTCCAGGTACCCCGGCTGTGCACGGCCTCCGGACCGGATTCCCACTGTCGGCACCGGTGGGCTACAACCCTGCCCCGGTCCAATTTAGGTCTCCCGCGACTGGATCTCCATTGCCTGTGGTTCTGCTTGCCGTCTGCCACCTAGTCCGGTAGTCCAGCGGCCCCAACCCCTGACTCCACTGCACTCCATGCTCCTCTACTGTCAACTCTCAGCACTGGTCTCTTCTGTTCTCCAGACTCAACTCTTGTGTTCCCGCCCCTGACACTTCAGGACCCCCTAGGTGGGCGCTCCCATCCGCCTGGTCCCGCCCACTGGTGTGTCCCTATTGTCACGGGGGGGGGGGGGGGGGTGACTAGGCTTTGTGGCTGGTGTTGTGCACCTGAGTGTGGGTTTTGTGTTGGACTGCCAAGGAGGATGGAGTATTGTACCAGAGAGATTTGTACAACCTCTGTAACTACCTGGTTTTGCCAGGGCGTCACATATATACCTGGAAGGAGCCCATATTGGGAGACATATATACTTAGATGTGTAACATACACCAGGAAGGGACCTAGGATGGGGGACATATACTGTATACCAGGATGGGGGCCATTACTAGATAATGAAGGGGAGAGGGCAACACCTATGTCTTTATGAGATCTAGAACACTACATACCATTATTAACATGTAGTGTAGGGGGGGTCCGGGTCTACATTTTGTACAGTAGCCAAATGAACTCTAGTTATGCCACTGTTTCCTAACCACCTGTTCTCGTTACCTCTGTGTTATCTGGAGTTTTAGAATTTACTTACCACCTGTTTATATTCCAATCGTTGACCTAGATACTGAACTCTCTCAAGAATTACATATGGGCATATATTTAATATATTATCATAGAAGTGGTCAGGAATGCCATAGAATAAGACTGATAAGAAATCCTAGAAAGATACGTGAAATGAGGAGAAATAAGTAAGGGTATTCTAGGCTTCACATATGTGAGCCTGATCTGCTCTCTGGGCCAGTTATCCATGGAGGACAGGCCTCTACTGCAAAACACGTACTACAGGTAATAAACAACCCCACACAATCATTTTATTATTCCTTTATTCCTTTCCGTATAATCAAACAGTAATTTAATAAGCAGCTTCATATAATGAACTTATTAAATACTGATAGCTATAGGGGCATCACAGACTGAAGAACTTTCCATTCCACCCCGTCCTTCAAGGAGGCCACACCTTGTAGCCCACCCAAACCACGTCTCTTTTTATCTCCTGCCTTGAGGAACATATGTGATTACACAAGAAAAAAAGAAGAGGAAAACCAGAGGCTCAGCTGCACAAAAATTTCAGATTCTTCAAAGAGTATGTGAATATTTTAGTAGGTCCATCCATTTTGCTCATGGGTTCTTCTTCTGTGAGGAGAAGGTTTGCTGGTATTGATAGAACATGGTCTTTTGAGGTTGCTGGGGCACCTGTGGGATTTGATGAGATTCAGAATTAGGGTTTTCTTCTTGGGTTTGAGTGTATGGAGGTGGCTGTGATGTGGATAGACCTAAGCCTTGTACAGGAGGTAGGTACACAGGTTTTTGATAGAACTTCTTTGGTTCTTCAGTATGACCAGGTTGATCTGCTGGGGTATGGGACACTGTTTCTGGCTCTTTTCCTTGGTGGTGAGATTGTGAGCTGGTGGTTTCTTCACTGTTCTCATGGTGGGATTGTGATCCAGTGGTGTCTAGTTGGACTTTAACTTTTTCGGAACTTACAGATTGGGGGCTGGCTGAGTCATGTTGCTGAGATTGATTATGATGTTGGGTATCTGAGCTGGTGGTATCTTCATGGCATGTTTGGGCCTTGTCCTGTTTTTCACTCATAGATTGTTGGCTGGAGGTACCTTGTGTTTGGTCTTTATCTGATTCATATCCATGGGGTTGTGATACTGTGGTGTGTGGTTGAGTTCTTTGCTTTTCCTCCTGACTATAAGTGCCAGCTTGTATCTCAATTGTTTTTTCTGGAGATGTCATTTGTTTGCCAGTGGTTCGATCGCTCTGTTCTTTACGGGTTCGATCGCTCCATTCATTAGCAGTTTGGCCTTGTGAGCCTGTTATAGCTTGTGGAGATGTATGATCTTTGGCCTGGTTTAAGCTTTGGGTTTCAGTGCTGTCTTGTTGAGCGTGCGCTTTTCCTTGACTGTAACTTGCAGGCTGTGCCTCAGTCGTGTCTGGTTTAGAAGTTGTGTCTTTGCCTTCACCACTTCCTTGCGATTGTGTCCCGCTTGTATCTTGCGGAGGCTTTTGGTTATTGCTCTGCTTGTCATCATGGGGACTTGATCCTGTGTTGTCTGGTTGAGATATTTGATCTTTGCCATATTGGTTTCCTGTTGATGTATGAGATGCTTCTTCAATTTTAATTGTTGGTTGTTTAGAGGAATCCTGGGCTTCAAGAGAATCTGCTTTTTTAGGCTCAGTTTGTGTAGAGACCTGAGTTGTTTCAACTTTGGAGCTCTGATCCCCACAACTTACACCTTTCTGGTCATGGTAGACGGATGGGATCTTGTCTGATTTTGGGTACAGTGGTTTTTGGTAGAATTTTGGTGGTTCATCGGTTACTTTTGATGTAGTATCAGAGGTCATTTCCCCATCCTTCTTTGGTTGGTCTTGGTGTTGACATGTGTCTTCCTTTTCATAGACAACCTTATAATAGGCTTTCAATACCTTACACAACAGGTCGCAGAATTCATTGAAGTCCACCTCTCCATCATTGTCCTCATCAAGAATTTGTAGCAAGCTGGAGATTGTTTTTGGATCTTTTGGGTTCTAGAAGAGAATTACAGGTAAACTTTGTAAGTTATGTGGAAAGATATCAACTGTGCCAAATTTGCCAGGACTGTTTTTGAAAACAATGCTGGCAAATTTGTAGTGCACAAAACAGCATTGGTCATACAAACTCTGCTTGTCAATAGGTGGGATTGATCGTAGCCGAGGCATGACTACACATTCCAAGCATTACTATGTCAGTTAATTTCTCCTTACACTTCGTATATTTTTTTTTGTATTTTTCTTATTCTAATTTACTCAAAAACGTTACATCTTTTTTTGGATAAGAGTACCAAAATCCATCCTGCACAATGAGATAAGGATATTATTGTCTTATAAGTAGCTACATTAAGAGAAAAAGTTACTGCTGGTAAATGCACTAGTAGAAAAATTACATGGTCAAATATTATCCTGTTTTTTAACAGCCAATCAGGAGGTTGGAAGTTTTCAGCCCTGACCTCTTGTTTCCTGTTAATCAAGTGACACGCCCCTGAGGACCACCTTTGAGCAACTTCCTAAGAATAGTATCTCCAGTGCTTCATACCTTGATGACGTCTGCAAATTCGTTCTGGATGAGGAGATTGAGTTCATCTTTATTCAGCTTAATGTGGCTACAATCCTTCTGGGAATAAGTCTGAAAGATCCTGATGATGTCATGGATCACTGAGATGAGTTTCGACATGATTACAAATGTCTAATTGGTCCTATTTGAGGGAAAATGAGATTTGTTATAGCTACATTATTTTGAGACCTCAAGAATAATAAAAAATACCCTAGAATGAAACAAGGAAACATCAACTACCAATATCAGAGGCTTCGAGAGAACTCCCATTACTGCCCCTTATGGCAACGCAAAGAGTAAGAGAAGCAACAAGGAGCCAAAGACCCTACTGAATATTAGAGTATCATCCATCTTTAAGTCTCAGCCATTAAAGGGAATATTTAATAAGAAAATTAGGCTAAAATCATCTATACATAAGTTGATCAGATACAGAAGAACTGTCCACGGAGAGTCGTCAACACAAACTAACCACCGAAACCCAAGCAAACCTTCCCCCTGACCACCTCCGAAGTCAGTGTTTTATCACTAATGTCATAGGATGCATCACATAGGCAACTGGGGAAAGCAGTGTAAATTGGGACACATTTTTCAAAATTGCAAAGCAAAAATACTTTAGTAAGTTTCATCAATTTTATATTTTCCACGCCCTTTAAAATTACTAAAACTCTACAAAAACATCTTGTAAGCTTGCTCCCCATGTTGATCCTCACCCTATAATCAAGGGAAGGGCCCTCAATATATCATTTCTAAGCATTTTTCAAATATCTACGTAACAGATATGATATAAAAATGTGATAAAAAAAAAGACTAAAAATACCAATAAAAAGGAAAAAAAATCTGTTGATGTAATCACATTTCTTCTATGTATAGCCCCCCGGCCGGGCAGTACATCGTATATGGTCCTCTACCTCCTCATAACACAATGTCCGATAATATACAAGTCTAATTCTTTGTTCCCATGTCGTTAATACTAGCAACACTTACCTCCTCCAGATACTGTCAGCGCGCAGAGAAGAGCTGGAATGACTCGCGTTGGTCATCATTTATAGGAATACGATGCCCTAGTTATTTTAGGAAGGAGGCTGTAGTCCCAGCCCAAACCAGTCAGTCCGGCACCATCAATTAATTTGGTTCTGCCTTGAATGAGACACTTAGGAACACCCTACCTGTTGCAGCATACACACACCCTGACAGTGGGAATGTTGTCAGAGACAAGGTCTCTGTTACCGGTCATTGTCCATCTGCCCTGGGTACAAGGGGCCATGATTTCCCCCAAGTCCCATCAACCCATGGACTTAATTAGATGAGCACACGACCCTTCAATGATGATGACCCTGAATGTCACCTATGTGAATCAGAGGAGAAGCTTGACAGCCCCAGCCCTGGTACGTGTCATTGCTTTAATTAACCTGTTCATCGAGTTTTATGTATAATTGGCCATAATGATGCTCCTATGACCTCCTGTCATATTTAGAATTTTTCAGTTATAATTAGCCTCTGTCATTATGAATAATCTCGGCCCCTCCTGTGAGAGCTCTGCTGTAGATCTCATGAATTATCAACCACCAGGAGGTCAGCAAGGTATCTATCTGACCTCAAATGGTTGAAATTGAGATCTCCAAGATTAGAGGGACCAAACAAGCCTGACTGAAGTTTTATCACCATAAATGGGAACGACGTGAGGCTGGTCACATTCGTCAAGTGCTGTTGTGTCTATGGTCAATGGACGAGTATCTGACCCATAGTTAACAAAACCCATTCAGCAGACCACAAACTGTCACTGTAGAAACATGAAATCCAGTAAGGGCTACATGTTGGCAGAGCTCTCTCTGACTGTCCAGCCTCTTCCAGAGGACCACCTGATATCAGAGTCAAAAATTGTCTTCTGCTGGATGGTGGGATTATGGTAGATGATAGATACATTTTTAGAAGATCCGTTTTTAGAACTCCATAGTTGGAGGGCACCTCCATTGCCATTATATCCAATGTGATCATCTACTGGTGGTCATCTGGAGAAGAGATCAACCTATAAGAATTGGAAAACTTGGCGATAGTCTTCTCAAAGAGATATTCTTTTGATCAGGTTTTACTATTTAGGGGTATTCTTCATCATCACTTTGACCCAAACCTGAGCTTTAGAAATGGAAACACCAGAGGTGCATACTATATCACAACATGGGAGAACCACCACAAAGCAGAAGACCTCTGTCCTCTGTGTATTACTTCCACTAGATTTGTGCCCATGTTTATTGTTCCCCTACCCAAAAACATGTTACATAAGAAAGTCCTCTAATCATGTGATTGTGACAATCTAAGACCCCCAAGGAACACTATCTTTAAGCTCCAGAGCCCCTTGTTAAGTCTGAACAAGACTCAACCACTATTTTGTGCTCTCATCTGTGTTAGGTTTGAAATTGGGGCACCCTGTAGTGCTGCACACCTGTCTGTGCCGTACTGAGCTCCGTCTCTCAAGTCCTGGCTTATATTAACATGGAATGAGTCCACCTTAATCCTTCAGCAGCTTTGTCAGATCTTCCTGAGCCCCGGCCAGGCAGTGGGATTACTGCGGATGACACGTCTTATGAAGGATCAGTTTCAATAACTCCTTAATTAAGGACACCTCAACGCATACGTGTCATTGATTCCCATATGATCATTGTTTTACTGGTTTAAGATTGAGTCACAGGACTGAACGCGGTGAATGTGCGTATACCGGACTCCATATGCGGAGGTCCATGGATTCCCAGAGAACAGGACAATGGGGTGCATAAAATCAAAAAAGTGCTCCAGTGATCTACTACCTTCAGTGGCATGGCATGCTGGGAGATGTGGCAGCTTTTATCACTGCCTATCAGGCTATGTCATAGTGATTATAGAAGGGTCTGGTATTCGTTCATATCTCCAGACCATCAGGCCTAGGTATACACTCACACCTCCAGACACGCATGGCTAGCTATACATTCTGACAGACCATAAGATTAAGTTCTACGCTATCTCCTACAGCCAAGCAGGGCTTTGTATATTCTAACTCCTAGAGCCAACCAGAGCTTTGTATACATTAACTACTGTAGACAACCAGGGTCAGGTTTACATTGACTCCTCCAGACAAGTAGGTAAACACTTAATGTTTGTCTTTAGTGAGTGACACTAAGGGTACCTTCACACTTAGCGATGCAGCAGCGATCCGACCAGCGATCTGACCTGGTCAGGATCGCTGCTGCATCGCTACATGGTCGCTGGTGAGCTGTCAAACAGGCAGATCTCACCAGCGACCACTGAACAGCCCCCAGCCAGCAGCGACGTGCAAGCGACGCTGCGCTTGCACGGAGCCGCCGACTGGAAGCTGCGGAGACTGGTAACTAAGGTAAACATCGGGTATGGTTACCCGATGTTTACATTAGTTACCAGCGCTGTGTGCAGAGAGCAGGGAGCCGCGCACACTGAGCGCTGGCTCCTTGCTCTCCTAGCTGCTGTACACATCGGGTTAATTAACCCGATGTGTAATGCAGCTACATGTGCAGAGAGCAAGGAGCCGCGCACACTGCTTAGCGCTGGCTCCTTGCTCTCCTAGCTGCTATACACATCGGGTTAATTAACCCGATGTGTACAGCAGCTACATGTGCAGAGAGCCGGAGCCGGCAGCACAGGCAGCGTGAGAGCTGCGGAGGCTGGTAACTAAGGTAAATATCGGGTAACCACCTTGGTTACCCGATGTTTATCTTGGATACAGCTTACCTCAGCTGTCAGACGCCGGCTGCTGCTCCCTGCTCGCTTCATTTGTCGCTCTCTCGCTGTCACACACAGCGTTCTGTGTGTCACAGCAGGAGAGCGGCTTTGAAGAAAACGAACCAGGGCTGTGTGTAACGAGCAGCGATCTCGCAGCAGGGGCCAGATCGCTGCTCAGTGTCACACACAGCGAGATCGCTAATGAGGTCACTGCTGCGTCACAAAAAGCGTGACTCAGCAGCGATCTCGGCAGCGAGCTCGCTGTGTGTGAAGCACCCCTAACAAAGAGAGACTCTTATTCATTAGTTTTTGGACTTGATCCACCAAAGATGTAAGAGCTAAAGATATAAGGAGGACGCCAAGCCTCAGTCAGAGCTTTGTCTGTTGCTGGATGACATTTAAAGGATCTTGTGATAAATCTCATGTTTCCATTAAATCAATGATTGGAAAGTGACCAAGAGCTGAAGAGATAAGGGCAAAGTCTCTACAGCTAAGATCTGACCCAAATATGATCAGATGACTCCGACATGATTGTCTATTTTAAGGATAGGTCCATGCACTCCATGCCAGGCCCCAATTGGCACTGACACCCCCTGATTAACCAGCTGAGGGTGATACACCGGATTCTACATGCTCCACAGCAGTAATTATAACATTACGCTATATTGGGTCACCCCACCCCCAAGCTCATGATAACTTTCCAGCCAAAGATTGTCTATGGGAAGTCCTGCATATTTCATATTACTCTCCTGACCTGGTTATCTCCTGACCTGATTATCTTCTGACCTGATTATATCAAGATCATCATCTGTAATCACTTTTATAAAGGGAGGAGTAAAGCCAAAAAAATATATACAGTTGAAGGGGCATAAAGTTATGAAAGACATTAACGCTACATGATTACAAAGACAGACAAGACCATGGTGGGTCAGGCTCTTTCTTCACCTTGATGAAAAAAAACAAACAACAAAAACGCCTCCTCCACCCCTTAATAGCCAGGCCATCTCTCAGCATATTTCTCCACCGTTTATGGCATAGATGGGGTAAATAAAACTACATCTGTTGATAGTCACCAGCAAATGTAAATTTAACTTATTCCTACCTTATCTGGGCATGTGGTGTGTAACATGGTCAGACACTTCCTGTGTAATTTATGAAGGAGAGACTAGGAATCTCACAAAGCCTATGAGGACAATGCAAGAACTGACCAAAAATTAGAAGGAAGAGGGACTCTGATACACCCTGTATTAGATATAAAGGAGGGACTCTGATACACCCTGTATTAGACATAAAGGAGGGCCTCATACACATTCTGTTAAAATTATTAAGTAGTGGGACTCCTAGACATGTAAAGCCTATGCACTAAGTGCAAGGGAGGCCAAAAATTAGAAGGAGGAACTGCAATACCCCTTGGAAGACAAGTAGAGGAGGGCCTCAGAC